>NW_026942957.1:0-11000 GCF_024139115.2 Armigeres subalbatus | reverse complement strand
TCTGCCCAAGATTTTTTTATGTACAGGTTATCCGACTTGTCAATATCCCCAACTCAGCCATCTTGGATTTTTGTATGGAATTTATGCTCGTTTGTTTACGTTTTGCACTGAAAATGTATGTCCCCCGCGCTGGTGATTCCCATCTACTGACGAAGTCGGATAACCTGTACATAAAAAAATCTTGATTCTGCCTAACGTCCACCCAGGAACGGCTTGGATAGTGACGTGGTGATCACTATACCAAGACAGGCAAAATAACAGCGATTTCAACCTGCTAAAGTGCTGTTCGGCAAGCGTAAACAGTTCTATTGATTCGTGGCATATTTTCAGATATCCATACAAGAGCGCGCTAAATCTCTTCACGCATAACTCTCGCAAGCTCATCACGAGTTGAGCTGCAAAATGGTGGGTTGACATCAAGGAAGGAGCGCTCGCAAGCTCATACTTCGCCCAAATTGAATCTTATTCGAACAGTGGCGTAGCCACGGGGGTGGTTTTGGACATAAAACCTCCCCCAGAGACAAAATTTTTAGAAGAAATTTTTTTTTCGAACCTTCTCGAAATTAAAAAATGTTCAGAAACCCCCCCCCCCACACCAATTTTCTGGCTACGCCACTGTATTCGAACTGTATTTCATCAATTTATCGCCAATTGGATTCTATAATTAAGAAAGCTTTGATCACCGCGTGACTTTATCGAAATTAATTTATTGGCTTTTTTCGGTGATAATTATACTACTCAAAGTGAAAGGTAGTAGATGAAAGTAATGAAGATACAGATTCGATTGACACGGCAAGCGAGCTGCATCAGTATAATTATAATAAGGCTTGTACGCGACAAAATCTGGACACATTTAAACACGTATAACTTTTGAAATAGAACATCACTGAAATATTTCGTAGATTGATGAATGTAGGGTAAAATACCCAATAGTGGACCCCCTAGTAGCGAAATTTTGCTCTTCCTGGCATAACGAGTAAAAATTTTCAAAATATTAATTTTGCGTGATATCTAATATCAAGCTCTGCATCTCCTCTTTACGATACATACATAAAACGCTCAAATACTCGACGTTATTCTTTAAAATTAACATTGTAAAGTCGGACTAAATTTACCCTATAGTAGACCCCCTGGGGGTCCATAATAGGAAATTGGTTCTCTATAGTCGACACTTCATTTGATTTTCATGTTTCGTTTCGGGACGTTCTTCTTCCCTATTATGGACCCCCCAAAATATTCCTATAATGGACACTCTCGTGTTTATTTTTTATAGAATTGTAAAAAATCAACTAATTTTACTTTCCAGAGCATTTTCAATGCAAGTAATCAAATCATAGCACTGTAAGGTAGGTTCTCCCGATGGAATTTCATAGCAAAATGTTTCCATTGTGCTGTAATAATGAAAAAATGTCTGGAGGGTCCACTATTGGTTGGGGGTCCACTATTGGGCACTTTACCCTATGTGTGTACTTTCTGAAAATATATTTCTTATAAGTGTTACAAGTTCGTAGTGAATAATGGCGTCGAAGAAATTGTAGGTTCGGAAAGAATTGTGTGCAGTCGCAATTGAAATTCGGGTCTCTCAATCCAGAAACTGACTAAAACCATTTTGTTTACATGTGAACACTGCTCAAAGCGTTTTAAAATATGTCGATGCTTGTTTGGCAATATCTAAAACATCAGAGAGTGGATCAAAAACGGATTTTATGAGCCACCAGAAGGATACGAGCTCGAAACAGATTCTACTGAGGATGTCAAATCATTCGGCACGTATTATTTCTTAGAAAATTCAAATGTCACCAAGTTTCGTGCATACATCGAAGCATCGATAAGGAATGAAGCCATTTGAAGTGAAAAACGTACCGAAATAAACCAAAAGCAGTTTATTTTTATTCTTAAAGTTATGTGTCCAGATTTTGTCGCGAACAAGCCTTAACACTCCTGGTAACATTCCTGCAAGGACTTCCACTGACACAGTATGTGTGGATGTCATTAGACCCAAACATATCCTAAGACTTTTATACTGAATCCTCTCTAATTTTATGAAATGAACTTTCGCTGTTTGGTGGAAGACGAAGCCGCCATATTTTAATACCGACAGTATAGTTGTCTTGTAAAGTTTAATCATATCCGTTGGGTGTGCTCCCCACCAAGTACTAGATATCGTCCTAAGAAAATTCACACGTTTGTGACATTTTTTCACTAAATATTCAACATGCATCTTCCAATTGCTTTTCTGATCGTACCATATTCCTAAATATTTTGTGGAAGACAGTTATTTGATTCTATCTTCGCCGAGTCTTAGTTCCACGTTTGTAGGAGAACGTTTTCTAGAAAATACTACTACCTCACTTTTAGAAGGGGAGAATGTGAAACCAATGTTATTAGCCCATATCTTCAGGTTGTTTAGTGTTGATTGTAAATATTGTTCAGCTAGTTTTACGTTTTTAACGAAAGTCCAAAAGCAACTATCATTGGCGAATTGGACTAGAAAACACTTCTCGTGGATGAAATTGTCTATTTCATTTATGTATACATTATACAGCAAGGGACTCAAAACAGAGCCTTGTGTTAGCCCGACAAAACTATAACGAGTAAAAGCTATTATATTATTTTGTTCAAAATGCATTTTTTTGTACGAAAGTAATGAGTATAAAAAGCATGATAACTGTCCGGGCACTCCTAAATCATTGAGTTTCTCACAAAGTATATCGATCAGAACTGAATCGTAAGCCCCTTTAATATCCAAAAATACCGTGGCAAGTTCTTCTTTCAACGCATACGCCCGTTGTATGTCAGTTGATAATATTATTTAACAATCTCGTGTACCCCTTGATTGTCTGAACCCATATTGAGTTGGAGACAGAACGTTGTTTTTCTCAGCCCAGCTTTCTAGTCTAAACTGAATAATTTTTTCCAAGGTTTTTCTATAGCATGAAAGTAAACCAATCGGACGATATGAGCTCGCAGAGCCTGGATGCTTTCCAGGTTTAGGAATGGCTACGATTTTAATGTCTGACCAAGTATGAGGGATTTCATTGTTCTGGATCATCCAATTAAATAACCTCAGAAGAAGAAGAAGAAGCTTAGCTGGTTCTGGTAACCTTTTGATTAACGAAAATTTGATGTTGTCTAGTCCTGGAGACGAATTTTTGGAAGCTATTAATGCATGTTTCATTTCAGCGAGAGTATAATCTTCCAATAAGCTGGTGTTATAATTGCTTAAATTATGGAACACGGGTTTCTCTAATGGAACGAATGGAGGACATATTGTATCGACAAAATCATTAATCTAATCAGAGTTGAATTTTTCTAAATTAGATATAGGAGGTACATAATTTCTCATTCTACGAGCAGTTTCCCATAATGAACTAAGAGCCGTTTGACTATCCAATGATTCGACATAGTTTTTCCAAAATTTCTTCTTTTTTGTTTAAAAAGACGTTTACTTTAAGCTTCAGCTCTTAAATAGTTTACATAGTGTTCAGCAGCACCTGATTTTCTAAACAGTTTAAACGCGTCTGATCTTTGTTTAATGATGTCTGAACAATCTTTATCCCACCAAATAGTGGGGGGTTTGCTACGGGCAATGAATTGTTGGGATTTCGGTTTAGTTTGACCTTTTAAAGCTGCCTCGTGTATAACTGACGTTATAAACGGATATAACTGTTCTGGATGCATATTTAAAGTACTATGAATTGCTTTCAGCACCGATGTTGTGTAGGTTTCCCAGTTTATATGACGACAAAGATCAAAAGGTATTTCAATTTCATCATGTTCGTGATTTCCATACGTTATACTGATGGGGATATGATCACTACCGGCTGGATCATCCATGACAGCCCAGGAAGTATTTAAAGCAAGTTCTGATGAACATATAGAAAGGTCAACGCTGCTACATTTATGAGGAGGACATGCTATGCGTGTAATTTCCCCCGTATTCAAAACTGAAAGATTATATCCATCTAGTATATCGTAAATGATATTCGCCCTTGCATCATCTATCGAATCTCCCCATGCTGTTCCATGTGCATTAAAATCTCCTAATAAGAAAGCCGGCTGAGGAATTTGATCTACCACTCGACGCAATTTATTAATATCAAGTTTTACAGAAGGAGCAATTAAATTGAAGCAATTGTTATTGATTGAGTATCAACCTTTATGGTGCAAGCCACAATTTTTATTGGAGAGCTATTTGTGATTACAACGCGTTCAAAAGAATAATCATTTTTGATGCCTATCAATACTCCACCTGCCCGATTGTTACGATCCAGTCGAGCAATGTTGAATGAAGGTATACTAAAGGACAAACTATCTATTAGAAATGTTTCTGATAATACAAAGCAGTCTGCATGTACGGTATTAATGAAAGATCTGAGATTACCAATTTTTTAAGGATGCTTCTACAATTCCACTGTAAAATGGAAAAACTTTTACTTTTTCTCGAATTAGCCATTGATAGACACAAAAGAGGCAAGGAGAGGCATTGATGTTATTAATTTAGAGAGGATACTTTTGAATATGGGTGTCAGTTTCAACAAGACGTCTGTCCACTTCTTGTCTAGGCCGAACATGTCTGTGAAAAGATGAATCATTTGGGTGATAGTGAACTTGCCTGTACATGTATTAGATGTACTGTTTACTATTGTAGCATGATTTCTTATCACCTCACTAGGGAGAGAAGAAAAATTATCTTTATTGAAATCTGGAACTTTATTAGGTGACTTAGACTCATTACCATTCTTTCGAGAAATATTGAGAGCACGTGGACTATCCTCACTGTCAGGCTTTGTTCGTTTGACATTGTTGATTGATCTGAGCTTTTTTCGCTTAGGCGCAACGTAATTGCTGTGACACGGAAGTTCTTCTTCAACTTCAGACAATTCGCTCAATGTATGGATTGTCATGTACGAAGCCTTCTGATCTATTCGTTTTGACTGTTTCGGCGTAACTCAATTTGGACTTCTGGATGACTCTAGCTTAGCTAGTACCATCTGCTTTCTGTATGTAGGGCACTCATTTTTGAACATGTGAGTACCTTTACAATACAGACACACAGGCTGTTGGACAGAACATCCCCCTTCATTGTGGCGTTGCCCATACTTACCACAGCGCGCCTGACTCGAGCAATAGGACTCAGTGTGACCAAACTTTTTACACTTGGAACAAAGCATGACCTTAGGTGTATAAACCCGAACGCGAATTAGAGCCTTATCAATTTCAACATAGCTGGGAAGAATGGTGCCTTCGAATGTAACACGGATTTCATTACTGGGGACGAAAGACTTCACATCACCCTCCACTCTACCTTCGGCTAATTGCTGGCACTCCAGAATAAATACTTGAGGTACACGAGGATCTACGAACTTTCCATGTCCTTCTTTCGCAAGATAATTCAAATCCATTTCAGTTTGATAAATTACCCCATCTATTTCAACCCGCACACTTGGAATGTAAACTCGGTAAAGCCTGCTTAGAAGCTCAATGTAGACAACATTGTTGGCGTCGGAACGATCCGAAAAAAAATCTAAACCTTAGAAAAGCCGATCTGTTTTACCACCTTCACAGATCGAAAGTGTTTATGCACCTCCGCTGAAACCAGGAGAACTTCAACTGGTTTATCTTTCTGACGTACGAAAACTTCATACGGACCTTTGCAAGCTTCTGGATAGCACCTGTGTCGTTTTACGAATAGGGACTTTGAGGTAATGGACGATGATACATCATTCGACGACGATGAGAGGGCGGACGAGGATGGAAGAGGTGGCATCGGAGGCAGAACAAAAGCAGAATCATTGACATTTGGAGATACCGGTGTATGGGAAACATGTGGACTGTGGAGCCGACTGTGACACGAGAATCGAGTTAGTATGTGGCAGATCAGTATTTTCATCAGGGGGTTTCATCTTAGCAGGAATATCTTCGCTGTGATCACTGTCTTCATCCATGATTTTCTGTGGAAGCTAGGCTTCCAAGGCGGACAGCAACACACTTTTGTTGCGCGGGGGATTGAATTATATAGCAATAAAACGATTCAAATGGACTCTTATCTGAACACAATGGCGTGAGAAACTAGCAACTGCAAATGAGAGCCTTTATATCACAATACTTTTGTTTACACTTCTGCTCTGAAATACCACTCGAAGTAACACACAACCGTTCTTGTCCAGAGGTGAGAAGCAACTGGCCTAACGTCCTTATGCCTAACGTAGTTATGCCTAACGTCGCGGACCCATTTGACCCAGGGGACCCCATCGATAAAACTGTCCTCGAAGACCCAATCACCAAATTAATACATCTACACAAAAATATAGGGTTTAATTCATCTCATCTATATGTTATTCTGGAGTTCACATCAATTATTCTATTAAGTCAACTTCACTTATTCCAGAACCGAAAGCCATTAAGTAAGTACCTCACCGCTTAAATAAGCAAATGTCAGATGTTCTTGGTTTTCAATACTTATTAAAGAGATAAGATCATTTCATCTTCTTTTTTCCTTGATTTCTTATCCCCTTGATTTCAGTGAAAATTCCAAGTAAAACCTCTGAGATACATGGTTTTCAAAATTGAAAGTTCGTCCTGGGCATTTACGGGTCTACCACTCCGAGAACTTAAATAAGCCTGCATCTTTTAACATCCATATGCTTCATGGCCGTACAGGGTAACTTGACGAATCAATGATGTGTACAGAGCTAGTTTTGTCCGTGTCTGCAAGCTGCGAGACTTTAGCTGATTACGCAAACCATAAAAAGTCCTACTTGCAGCCGCAACACGTATTTTAACCTCGCGAGGGTTTCAAGATATGTGAATTAGTCGACAACCTCAAATCGCATGCCATTTATTTCCAGCTCTTCGGAACCAGCATCATTTAAACTGTCTCGTGCTTTGTCAGACACCAGATCAGGGTTTGAATTCAAAGGTAGTATAGGTTTTCGATAGGTAGTATAGGAAGCAGGCTTGTCAATGATCACCGTCCATAGTCATAGTCAACCAATAGAACCCAACGTTCCACTTGCAGTATCATTCAATCACAATATTTAGGCTCGTTTAATTACAAATCCATGTTGTCAGGACGGGAACATAATTTGTTTGTCTCTGGTTAGTTACGTCCCAAGGCATGTGCTGTATGGTTCTTCGTTGAATGAGCCCGTCTCGATACCATTAATGTTTTCCAGATCCTGACCCTCTCTGGATAGCTAAAGGACGGTCGCGAAGCTCAATGCAGTGGATAGATAACCTACAGCATGAAGACAAAGTTACCTGTGGTTTATTTGCCATATCATAGCGTTATAGTGAACAACCTTAACGGATCTGAATTGATGCAAATGCTAGAGTTTGAGCAAGCAGATCTTGAGGTTCTGAGTTCGATCCTTCAGTATATTTTTAATCTATATTTTTTGTAGTAATTATTTTAATTTTTAATTAATCCTTATCTTGATATATATATTAGTTTTAACTCATTTTGATTAGTTACTTGACGAATTGAACTAGTGTGAGCTCTTACAAAAATGTTTACATAAGTTTTAAATAGATTGATCAAAGGTGGAAAACATATTGGTCGCGATGAGCGATATATCGATGTCGATGAGCTAATGAGCGAATTTTTCTACAGCGCATACGCTTGAAAGTCGCTGTACGTTAAGCCACACGGTTCTCTTACGCCTAAAACCGGTTATGCTTGAAAACCTTGCGTGAATCTTACATGCCACCAGATAGTGGTTAGAGTCGTTATTTGGGCATCGGATCTGGCATCCCACTACGCAGAATTGGGATCGTTCCGATCCACAATAACAACATTCTTCTTGTGGGCGTCCCACCAACGCAGAGGAAAAAACACTTGAATATGGGCGTCCCACCAACGCAGAGGAAGAAACACTTGAATTCGGGTGTCCTACTACGCAGAACTGTGATCCATCCGATCCATAATAACAGCGTTCTTCTTGCGGGCGTCCCATTAACGCAGAGGAAGAAACTCTTGAATGCGGGCGTCCCACTACGCAGAATTGTGATCGTTCCGATAACATGATGAGTGACTCCTGGCAGGATCGCCAAATGTGCAATTCAACATCGCGCATATTTGTCACCCATCATGTTTGCACTGCTGCACTCGCGAGGAAGATGGGATCGACTGACTGCGAATGTGTATACTCACGATGACTGACAGGATCTGTCATTTGACACATGCATGCTAGGCCTGTTCATGATAATAGGCCTGTCCAATGCCACACAGGATCTATGATATCTGAGAAATGCCGACTGTCCTCCATGTAACCCTTAACTGATGGTCGATTGTTATCGGCAGACCCGTGGAAGCGTGGTAAACTTGTGAGGACCAGAGCTACATATGTCTGTCGTTTTTTTTTCAAATGTCAACAAACCGTTTTGTTGTCCATCTGGTGGAATTAAATGGGATAGTACTAACTCGTTTTACGAAAAGTGATAGAACAATGCATAAATAATGACAAACAGAAGAAAAAATGCATTTTAACATAACCCGGAAAATCCGGATCATCTCTGTATAACTTTTCAGTGCGGTGGATATTTTTCTTCGGCCGAGTCGTGTAAATACCTGGTGCTGGTATCACGTCGGGTGATCTCACACTGACTGGGCAAATATCACATTTTACTATCTCCAGTGCCCGTGGACCGCCCAAAAATATAGGTTAATGAAGCTAGAAGATTTTCTGCGTCCGTTTCATCAAAAATTTAACTTAACGTTTAGAAAAACTTGGCTATGTTGAATTTCATCAGAAGTTTACCTATCTCAACCTTTTTGTCTTATCCATGTACATGATTGCACTAAATCACATAACATATGTGTAACTCGGGTAGCAAAAGTTGTACCCTTATAACACTTTTTATTTGTTATACGGAACATCGAAACGTCAGAAGATAGTATAACAGTATTTGGTCTAACAAGGGGTCACGCGACTTATGTTGTATATCTGAATACGATTCGCGTTGGAATTATACAAAAGATTGTCCCTAGTGGCGTTGGGTGTTCAGGAGCTGACATTGTTTTTTTTTATAATTAATTGGAGATTGGGGAAAACAATATTAAAGTAGAAAAGACAGGAGTTAAAGGCATGTAACTGATTTAATATTGTATTGATATTGATTCGACAAACTCGAACAAAATCCATTCTTACGCCGCGCTCGGGCTGTTAACTAGTAAACGATGAATTTGTTTGGTGTTTGGTTGAAATTTAGCGCACACATAATCATTCTCCACGCGAACTACTAATAAAATATGTCCAAATAAACTTTATGTGTGGTCTCGAATTAGCAATTATTTAATTTATGTGTAGCTCTATATCGATTATATTAGGTTGGAGCTATTGCAAAATTTTATAACGGTGACACATATATCTTATATAGATATTTTTGGCAGTGTGGCATCGCACCCGAATTTGACTTTTTTCTAACATGTATGTAACTGACTTTTTGTCTTTCAAAAGTCTTCTACACTATGTTTCCTTAAACTATCAATAACAACAAGTAAAGTTTCATTTATCGGATTATTTTGAAGAAATATCGATTTTTATAAAGGTGATGCCTCACCTAGATTAACTCTCAGTTAAATGTTCAATGCACAGTTTTGGTGTTTTCTGTTTCCTTTTTACATGTCGTTGAAGTTGCTCTACTTTTGGTAAAAAGTATTCGGAATACTATCAACCCAAAAGCAATGTTCTAATAATGAAAAGAATGCCATGAAAAGAGATAATATTAATATCGTACATCGTAATAACCTATTCAGATTACGTGCTTCATGGCATGATAAAGATTATCTTGATTTCAATGTTGAATCATCACATTTTCATTTAATATGATATCCAAATTGGAAACACCTCACAGTTGCGATGCTCTCCTGCATTATGATAAGCGAGCTTGCTTTCGTACGATTGATAATTTATAATGTTGCTTCTAATCTATCTATTTTGTGATTGTTGCGCATCGTAAACAAACATTGGAGTATCCCTCGTCATCCTTAGGAAAAAACCGAAGACTGCATATATAAAGATTCGTTCCCAATGTAGAACAGTTCTAAGGAATATACTTTTCTACACATGTTGAATAAAATCTACATTTTTACCATGCTGACTCAAAAATATTATATCAATTTCAGAGGAATTTTATTTTCGTATGATAAATAAGTTGAAATGAATAAAAGACGAACATTTCATCAAAAAGCGCCTGAAAATAGAAGTTTACTCTACAAATAAATCAAATTAGATTTCATCAAATATAAATTGGTTAGTAACATCATAGGAGAGACCTTCTTTTGGATGCAATCCGTCATTTTTAAAAAACAATGCAAAAAATTAATGATAGAAAAATAAATATCATTATACTTCGGCTACAGATCTTGCTCTTTGTAGTCTTGGAAAAAAGTGTTATAATTTTCTGATCATATGGTATTTGTTTACACTTGAAAATGACAGAACGATGTTCCCGTTCCCAATTATAACAGTTTTGGCTCATCAAAAGGGGGTCAACTTTTGGATTGGATTTTGTTCGAAGATCCACTTATGTTATGTGACTGAATGCTAAATGAGTTACGCAAAATGGATGATGTCCAATCAATAATATTTTGAAAGTTCAAGAATATTATATGGAATGATTATAAAAACTTACTAATTTGTACGAATACCATAACGTCAAAATAATGTCTGCATGGTACATGTGGTTTTTCGCAAAGGTACATATGTTTAGTTGCTGGTGAAATGTCCCGCACTGTTCCATTCCAGCATCTTTCTTCGCGAGGATCTCGTCACCATTAATGTTACGTGCGAGTTTCTTTATCGAAAGGCCGTAAATCTTCCATAGACAAAACAAAGGAATACGTGTAAGCGCATAACTCGTGTGAATGTTCCAATGATGTGCCGTGTATGTTTCCCCCCCATTCCGGATATCTGAAAGTTGTTCTACGGGCAGGCCAGAAACGCGAGCTATTAACTACTTTTAGTTCAGCCGCTGTCGCCGTCGTTGGCCGATAA
>NW_026942956.1:0-26994 GCF_024139115.2 Armigeres subalbatus | reverse complement strand
TGTTCATTGTGAAATGAGTGATCATCTGAGTCCCTTGAGTGGGCGGACATAGATTTGATTTACCCTGAGGCCTTCATAGTAAGTTGATAGATCCTTTGAGTTTTGTAGTGCGGACATAGAATCAATTTTAGTACAATATGTTTGATTCGAGGCATCCATAATGAGCTCAGCGAACGTCTGAAACCCATGAAGTTAGACACAGATTCGATTTGAGTACATTATGGTTACTCTGAGACCTTCATTGGGATTTGGGCGGTCTTGTGAGTCATGTGAGGGCGGCCTTAGTAGCAATTGGAGTACAATTTAATTGCTCTAAGGCATTTATAGTGAATAGTTTGTTTTGGTCGATTGATGAACATTTAAAATTAAAATTAAAGCCGGTACACCTTATTAGTTTTCATTTTACCGTGACACACCACGATAACAAATTTGTCTTGGCCTAGACAACGGACAGCACTCTCATGTAACACTTTTGTTGATTAGTGATAAATTTTCCGATGCCGAAAAAAAAAATCTTTTTACTAGGGTAGGAATCAAACCGACATTTCTCAGCACATGCCACTAGACGATTGAAGTTACCCAGAAGCATTTTAAACGTCTAAAACACATGGGCGTAAAACTGTTAATGAAGTAAAGTTTAGGAGTGTGAAAACAAGCATTTTTATGGAATGTTTGTTCAATGAAGATACCTGAGTTTGTGGAGACGAAACTTAAAAAAAAAGAAAAAAATGTCGGGTGCTGGCGAAGTTTAACGGACGCGGACGTAAAGACATTTGTTCAGTTTGTTGAGCTGAGTCGATTGGTATACAATACTATGGGTCTAAGAGCCTTTTATAAAAAGTTCGTTGTTGGAGTGAAATGATAGCCTGAATGAATTTATTCACATTTAGGCGTGGGGCGCAATTTTCAAATCAATAAAGTTTGATGGGCGGATTTTCCAAGGGGCGCAAAATTTTAAATGTATGAGTAACCAGCTCATGATTTGCCATGACAGCACTGCTCTGACAGCTTGCAGATGAATCTGAAATATTTGGATCCAATAACACATTATTTAATAAATCTGAACACTCAATAAAGTTTAGTAATCTTGAACGTTGAGACAGTGATCAGTTTCCTGGAATACGAGATCCCGAGCAGCACAAGTCAGACAAAATTGGTTGCAGCAACTTGATAGTGACCAAATCTAGTCGCATATCTGGTGTAGTAACCTATGTGGGACATGTGTGTTGATAGGGATGTTCAAAGTTCTCCAAAACGTTATCGAATTCAGCCCACGGTATCTACCAAATCAACCAAGGCTTATGCAAAGTCTTCATCATCGGCATATACCCAATCCAGTCCAATAGGCACATGCGCATCATTTAAATTCAGTTTTCCCAATGATGTTTGAGGTATTCTGAAACGTTCCCAAGTTCAAAACTAAAAGTATCTATGTTGTTGTTGCAATGTTCTCAACATCAATATGTACCTGGTTCAATAAGCATGTGCGCACCATGTAAACTTATTTCTTTTGTATTCGAGATGTTCAAGGTACTCCAAAACATTCTCGAGTTCAGCTCAAGGTATCTACCAAGTCAATCAATCAAAGTTTTTGCAATGTCTTTGGCATATATTTAATATATCCAATTGAATAATGTAAACACAATTTTCTGGAATACGACCCTAGCAGCACACATGTTCCACATAGGTCACTGAAATTCTTATGACACTAGATTCAGTCACAATCAAGTTGCTGCAGACGAATTGGTCTCGGGGAGGTGTTCACGGTTAGATCCGGTCCGGTCTAAAATATCTTCGGTTAAGAAACATTCTAGATTCTAAATTAATGATTTCGTGTGTGTTACTTCTACGTGAAGTTAAACGATTTACAATGATATGGAAATGCTAATATCATCTTCCAAACTTGGACGTACATGTTCATGATAGCATTAGAGGCGAAAGTATAGAATTGATAGTTCCGTTAGGATACGGCAGGCATGAAGAATGTTTTTATAGAAGTCGATTTGAAAGCGAGCGGAGGGCAATATTTGTGATGGCACATATCGCACGACCTTCCGAGACGGACGCAATGAGAAAACAGAACTGTGCAATAAAAATCCTATTCGACTAAATGCTGATGTCATATTAGAAATTTGGAGACAGTACTCGTCGATAGCAAATCCTTCCGCACGCGATGGCATATGAGCAAGTCAAACCACCTTCCTTTTGCCAGTGGAGATATATCAGCTTCCACACTGATATTCTTCCCTCCCCCTTCATACGGGAGCTTGGCAGAAGGAAGGTCGTGCGATATGTGCCATCACAAATATTGCCCTCCGCTCGCTTTCAAATCGACTTCTATAAAAACATTCTTCATGCCTGCCGTATCCTAACGGAACTATCAATTCTATACTTTCGCCTCTAATGCTATCATGAACATGTACGTCCAAGTTTGGAAGATGATATTAGCATTTCCATATCATTCTAGATTCCCTGGGCATAATGTTCCTTTTGTACTTGCCTCACAAGATACATACTCATGCAACGGCGGGCATAGAAAAGCTTTCAATTAATAAATGAGGAAAAGCTAATAGAATACTTAGTTGAAAAAGACAAGTTCCAGTTGGAATGTAGCCATAGCAAAAGAGTAAGAAGAAGATGTCCAAGATCCTCCAGAATGATCTTGAGTTAAGATCAAGATATCTACTAGAGGCACAATAACTGTCGTAATAATTGTGTCGAGCAATTTAGCTGCGGACTTTTTTTTTGTTGAGGCGTATAACGGACTTGAATGATTACATAAAACAATACGACTTCCAGAATATTTTATCCAACCGTAAAGGCCTGCAATGGCTAGTACAAGTGATGATTGAAGTCATATAAGCTAAATGGACTCACTGGGATATCATATCTAACATCATTCATAAGTTGGATCATTGGATAGGTCAAAGTCGTTTGGAAAATTCGGTATTGAAATGATCTGAGATCCATGACGTTTTGAAGAGATGTAATACAGTCGTGGAACAGAAATTCTTGGAAAATTGTTCGAAAAGACTATCAAAGTAACCGTGAAAATATTTTTGTTTGGCATCATTTGTTCCAACGATTCGATGTCGAACAGAACAGTCTTAGAACAAAAACTCATGAAGGGTCCACTGTAGCTTTAAGTAAGAATTAAGTGATATCCTACCAGCTCGATGGAACTGCTGGAATGCTTGTAAGCACGGATATTTAGGACTTGGTTGAACGGGTAGATCATATGTTCGGAGCTTCAGGACATTTTAGAGAACAGAAAAGACTTGTAGCAGCTTGTAAAAGTAATAATTACCATTCTATCGGCTCGACGGACCTGCTGGGATGTTTAGCGATTTACAGGTATATCGTTTAGGACTTAGTTGAGCAACTAGATCACATGTTCTGAGCTCAACGACGTTTTGATCAACCGAAAAGGCTTGTAGTAGCTTGTAAAACTATTGAAGGAAATACTATCGGCTAAATGGACCTGCTGGGATGTTCAACGATGCATGGATACATCGTTCAGGACTTGGTTGATCGGGTAGATCATATGTTCTGAACTGATTTGAACTCAAGGATGTTTTGGAGAAACTAAAAGGCCTATAGTTGCGTGTAAAAGTAATGATTGAAATCTTATCGGCTCAATGTACCAGATAAGATGTTCAACGATGCACGAATATGTCGTTCAAGGCTTGGTTGATCGGGTATATAACATGTTCGGAACTCCAGGGCGTTTTGGAGACCCTGAAATAGTTTACGTTTATTTGAAACTCGATCAATTCCAATTCAATTCGATCATAAATCCCAGCTTAGGATATTTTGTTTGTAGACATAGTTCCTAATCCATTCGTGGATATGTACTCCAGAACAGTTTGGACGGCCTAGAACATCCGAAAAAGTTTCTCAACGATTTTTCAGTTATATCAGAACGCCAGATAACAATGTGCGCCAGATAATAAAGTGCCAACAAAGCCGCATCTTGTCTCTTTTATTTCGATGGGGGGATGTCGGTGAAAAAAAACCTTGACTTGTTAGTTACGGCTTTATTACTGCTAGTGTTTGAAGTACTTTAAATACAACATTTGGCCAGACCCTAACACAAGTTATTTAATTTTCAAAGCTAAATCTCAGTAAAAATGATTGAATTTTCTTGTTGATAAAAACGAAATAATTTTGTTGACGAAATCGGAGCGTGATAAAATCGGATCGTGACAAAATCTGAACGTGATAAAATCGGTACATATCTGTACATCAAAACTAAATTATACACATAGCGTGTCAGGCAATATTTGAAAAATAACACTAGTATGCTTTTTTAATTATAAATGAAATATATTAACCCTCCAACAGATTTATTTATGTATAAATATTTGTATTAAATAATGAATACCGATATCCCTCTTTTATTTAGAAAAGTGTGATTCCTATCCAACACTCCTATCACTTCCTTCCATTATCCACACCAACACCCTCTACCCATATTCAACTCATCGCCTCTAATTTATTTATCTCCACCCAACGAAACACTTTCACAGAGACATCATTCCCCAGGATTGCTTCTGAATTTGCTGAACCTGGTCGTCAACCGTCTCAGCATTTGTTTACGCGTGTCTAGTTCGGCACTCAAATCGAATCGCTGCTGAAGGAGCAGGATTTGGATGATGGGTTCGTTGCGCAAATATGCTAATGAGATGTCGAGTGATAAATAGGATGATAATTAGCTTAAAAAGTTGCACGAAGGAGCACGTTGGCGTGATCGGCAACGTGCGTCCTTTCAACCGGCGCGGCGCGTCGTGGCTCCGGCGAGGTCCTTCCAGGCACCAATGAGTGACAGGTGGGTAGAAAGCGGGAGCACACTCCTGGCAACGATTTCAAAAGATAAAAGAATCGTTTGTTGACTCGCCACTTGAAAGGATTTAGACGAAACACGACGAATGGAGCGAACGATGGCTGTCCAGGGCGAAAACATTGGTATCAACACTTACAACGGGCGGCCCAACTGATTCGGATGTATTCAATTAGCGAACGAATTAAAATGATAATGAAGTGACGATGACGATAGCGGGCTTCGAATCTTTACGTGGCCCGAGTGCCTTTTGGATGTAGTTATTGACCGACTGTCATAGGCGGTTTCAGTATTCTGAGCAGCGAACTGGGAGGGTTTATAAATGTGAAAATGATGTAAGATTGAAGAAGCTCAGAATGCCAAATAAATTTCAAATAAAAACTTTGAGTTTTGAGGATCACAAGAGTAGAAATAAGAATGTGTATAGAATGTTAATAACATCACCTTTAAAATGGTCTTCCACTTAAATTCATATTGTTGAGAATTTATCCATTCGAACATTGAATAAAAAGAGCACCCTGGTATCACCCTTGGCGCGAATAAAATCATCGTTCAGTCAGGATTTTTCGCTTTGATGTCCTCAGACGGTTAAAGATTTGCAACCCATTTTCCACTCCAGGAAGGCAATGAATTAATTTGCTATTTACACTCCATTATGTATTTTGCGAATGGAAATAGGTGGCTCGTTTGTTGAAGACGAGCTAATCACCAACGAGAGCTCCGTTTTTCAGAAGCACCAATTTACAAGTTATTGCGGAAATTTGTTACCTCTTCCCGTTGAGGTAACACTCAAAATGCTTCCCCATTATTAGCTCCATAAAAGGAAACTTTCAGAATTCTAATTACAACTTTATCAAGACAAAATCTACCGAGTAAGCTCATAACAACCATCACGTCGTTGGAAAAAGGCACTGCACAAGCTCACTGAGTAGAAAATGACTTCTGCTGATATTAATATGCAATTTTCTTTTTCAGCTCATACGGCAAATAATCTACTTCATCTTCCTTCATGACGCAGGAAACTACAACGACGACGACGACGACGACGACGACGACGCCGACAACGATGACGAAGATGGGAAAATCCTCCGGCTCCAAACTGTAACCGGATGGTCGATTCCAGGCAAATTACGACCACATATGTGGAGCCACCAGGTCTTTCGTCGTCATTTTACTGCACCCAAAGACCAAACTAGCAACAGCGTCAGACCGGAGCAGGTAGTGAGGGAAAACTCTATGCACCACCGGGTTTTTGAGCAAAACGGGGGGAAAACTTTTTCTCCGGTAGATGCCGCCGGGGGCTTGGGGGCACGACACGTTCCACTGTGATCGGTGTAAAATCTGTTTATGATCTTCTAAGAATGTACCGTCGTCGTCTAAGCTTTGATCCTGATGCGGCGAGGTAGAGCCGTCTTTGTTGTAGCACATGTTAGATTATCGTATTTCCCTCCTTGGTATTTCGGTGTGCATCATTGCAGCTCGTCCCATTCGCTGCAGGAACTCAATTTAGGATGGTTACTATAACCACGAGATGTGGGCTGAGGAGAATGTTTGAAAGATTGTATCTGTGGAAGCGTAATGCAGAATTATGCTCATGGAGATGTAAAGATGGTTATCAGATAATAGAGGAACAATAACTTCCCATTCTGGATTTGAACCAAATGTTCAAGAATTTAGATTGAATTTAGATGACGAGCCATAAGAAAAAAAATATTTTCTAATGTAGCAAAACGGATCTCTGTATCATAACCCACGGGTTTTTATGAAACAGATTCTTATAAACAATACTTGAACAAAATAACATATTTGAGGTATCAAACGTACATATTCGAACCTTCAATTATCGCTGAAAAATAGGGCAACATGTTATTAATCGCAGCTGTAAGAGATTTGCTACAACACTCAACACGCAAGTGCCAGGATTTATTACAACTCTTTACCAAAACCAAAATCTGTATACAATCTTGGCAGCGTATAAAAGTAAAGCAAGACTTTTACCGAAAATTTGTATGTCGGGGTTTTGGTACCGTGGAAGGTTCTTACGATGGTTCGAGACCCCTCCCCGCTCTAGAAGAGGAGAGGGGGCTCCATTTTAAATGAAACATAAATCTATACACGTACAAATGAATTTCTATCTGTCTGAACCTTATAGACTCGGAAACTATTGAACCGATCGGCGTGAATATTTGTTTGTAGGAGTTTTTGGAATCGGGGAAGGCTCTTTAAGTGGGGGAAGGACTCACATACAAATGAAACACAAATTTCTGCATAACTCGAGAACTAATCAGGCAAATGGACTCTAACATGCATTATGGAAAAAAGAAGATTTGACGTTTGCTCTGTCAAATGAAATCGAATCGCAATGCAAAAGTTTAAACTTAAATTGGGAATACAAAATAAATGTTTGTGCTAACTAACTATTTTGGGCGAGACGAAGTTCGACGGGTCAGCAAGTTCAAAATAATTATTCTAGTGCATGGTATGCTTCGGTCATAAGTTTGGAGTCACTTCCCTGATATGAGCTTTTATTCAATTTTAGCCGAATTTTATCTGAGGTACAGTGCTTGGCGTTTGTTTGGAAACTCAATATGTATTTTTCCTGAATCTGAAATGTTTACTTAATCTAACCTACAGTGAGATTAACCTTCCTACAATGCAAAAAAAAACTCACTCTCAGGATATTTGGGTCATACTCACCCGGATTGGACATAGCAATATCTCAGGCATTTCTCAGTCAAATTTACACGTTCATATGAAAAAATAATCGACAGCTCATCAATTTTTCGGCACCGACCTCAGAGAGAAGATCAGCCATAATATAGATAAAATAAATATAAGTAATAAAGATATAAATTGTTCGTTTTAAATACTAACTATGCAAGATCGGCTCATAATATTTGTACTAACTAAGCTAATAATAACCGAAATTGGATATAAAGTTTCCGAAATATGGCCACAAACTTTTCCATATACTATTCAAGTGTGAACTTAATCTTTTAACCGGGAGTGTATATGCCCAGATAAGTCGAGAAAATGTCCTAGACCAGACCGGTGAAATCTCTATTTGACTTTTGCTTCCCTCTGACACCACACCTGTTCGATCAGTATTTCTCCACTCTTTGATAGTGAACTAGTAGAAGGGGAACTGTTCCGACCTCCATCTCACTGAACATATATCCATCTCATCGCTAAACAAAGAAATACGGCACCAAATTCGTCGCTTTTTTTGTCGACATGCGTGCTCACTGCTGAAAAAAATCACAAAAATAATAAACAAGCCTAATTCCTTTCCATTGCTTTGTTTTTGATGGGATGGAAATAGGAGCTATGGGATGAAGTGCCGGACTGTTCTCCTATATACTTACAGCTCCGTAAAATAAATGCTTGTTATATTTCAGGAAATGATATTTTCGAGGGGAAGCTGGTTTGCGAGAAAATGTATTTTGGAAAAATGTAATTTTTGAAATAAAAGCATTTTCGGAAAACTGACATTTGCGGGAAAGCATCATTGCGGAGAAATGTCATTTTTGAGGGTGTGCAGTGAAAAGTGAGTAGTGAGAAGAGATAGATGAGAAGCGAGATCGGAAATTGAAAAGTGCGATGATGCGGAGAATTTGGACACGCATCTGGCGAAGTAAGTTAGTTTTGAGGCCAGATATTGTCTAGCTAAAGGTGTTCTGTTGTTCAAGCGTGCAGAGTATGACAACCAAAGTGTGCTCAATAAAACAGCAGCTGTTCCCGGCAACTTCCATCTTCGACTGCCGACCTTCGACTGCGACTTCGGCCAAATTTATCTTAAAAAATTCGCTGGGGATTTCTTAAAGTGGATATTCTTTCGGGTCACCTTCACGTCGATGGTGCACTCAAATGCCGACATTCAAACTATAGCCAAACTGCAGTACCTGATCCAGTCCGTCAATATACATCGAAGCCGATAACTACGGTGCCGTCTAGTAGCCATACTCAAAAGGTATGACAAATGTCGTTTTATCAAGAAACAGCTTTTCCGTAGCATATGATCTATCGGCGGTCAAAAAAGAATCCGGCAACGACCTGCGTGAGCTGGTGGACGAGTTTCAGCGCCACGTGAAGGTCCTCGCCAAGCCAAATTAACCAATCGACCACTGGGACACTCCCCTGGTAAATACCCTCTCATGTCAAATAAAACGATTTTGTTGAGTTTTTCCTTAAGTCCGTAGCATCCGATATGTCCCATCGTTCCCAGCTTAGTCATTGACAAAGGTGGCCGGCAATATGTTGCCTCCAAAAAAGCAGTTTTCGTTCAAGTTCGCCGCCAGTGCTGTATCATTCGATACCAAATCAAACGTTCTATCCTGTTTCGTTTGCTCCAAACGACACTTTCTATTCCAGTGCCAAACATTCGCCAAGATACCCGTCAGCCAAAGAAAGGAGCCTCATATCCCAAAGGAAACTTTGCTGGAATTGTTTCAGAACCAGTCATCATGTTAGAAGCTGCTCGTCTAAGCTTTCCTGTCGAACGTGTTGCGATCGCCACCTTACGTGGCTGCATGATCCCACCCAGACTGTTAAACCTTCTGCTGCTCCTGCTGTGATGTCAAAACCCCATGACGTGATGTCCAATTCAGCCCAGCTGGCCAATCCGGGACCGTCTTCCTCCTCCCAACAAGTTAGCATGTCGGTTAGCAGTTAGCAATTCCAAGCCGGTTCTCCTACAGATGATCGCGCTCAAAGTTGTCGACGATCACGGGAAGTCTTTCGAAGCAAGAGCATTGTTGGATTCCGGTTCAATGTCAAACTTCATGTCATCAGAGCCTGCCAATCTCCTTGCCATCTCTCAATCCACTGTCGATGTATCTGTTGAAGGAATTGGCCAATATCATCGCAAGTTGAATCGTGCCATCACCGCTACGCCGTCTAGAACTAGACCCCAACATCAAATTTGACTTCCATCAGTTTATTTACGATTACGGGCGTCTTGAGCATAACCCGTAACGCTGGGTAGATACCTCTTCGTGGTGTGTTACGGGGTAAGTTCTACCATGGTCACATTGCCAGCTACAGGCACATCCTGATCCAACGAATACCTTCCCAATATCCAACTCCGTGGTACTTCTTCCTTCTCTCCCTAGTGACGGTACAGATAAGCGTGGCCAGAAATAGTTATTCTAATGCTTTTGTCATTTTTGTCATAGATTGAAATTAAGGACTACACCCACCTTGATTTCTGATAGCAATCTGGACAGAGATTTCAAAGGAAACATGAGTATCACTAGTTTCCAGTCCACGAAATAATTTATAGTAATTTATTTATTTTCCATATTTCATTATACTTATTTTTTATATTTCACTATATTTATTTTTCATATTTTTACATTTTAATTTTTTAAGTTTCCATATTTTTATAATTTTATATTTTAACATTGTATTTTTTTAAATTATGTATTTTATACCTTCCTAATATTACACTTTTATGTATATTATTTCTGTGCATTAAAACTTTTATTTTATTGTGTTTTTATATTATCATATTTTCATATCTCTTTAAATTTAATATTACACTTTCTTTTTTGATATTTAATGATTTAATATTTTTAAACTTTTATATTTTGTATTTTTGTATTTTCATATTTATATAATTTCATGTTATTACACTTTCATATTATAATATTATTATATTTTCCATATTCTTTTTATACTTTTATGTGCTCACATTATGACGCTTTTATATTTTTATATTTTCAGGCTTTCACATTTGTTATTCCTGTATATGTTCATATTTTTTTGTCTTTGTATTTTTAATTTCAAATTCCATATTTTAATCTTTTGTATTTTCATATATTTGTATTTTCGTTTTTCATGCTATCATATTCTCATATTGTTATAATTTCTTAAAATTAATTTTCATATTTAAATTTTTTGTCTTTCTTATATCTTTATACTTTCATGTTGTTATAATTTTTATGTTTTCATATGTTTTTATACTTTCATATTTCCATGTTAAAAATTTTTTGTTTAAATATTTTTATATTATCTTATTTTCAGATCTTCATATTGTCATATTTTCAATATCACTTTTTATATTTTAAAATTTTTTAATAATTTCATATTCTCATGCTTTTAGGTTTTTTTTTTTTTTTGTACTCATATTTTTGTATCTTCATTTTTTAATTTCATGTTTTCATATTTTTTCATCTCATATAGCAATTTTTATTCTCTTGTTACATTATATTTTTATGTTTCTTATTTTCATATTATAAAATTTTCATAATTTCATGCTTGTATATATTTATATTATTGTATTATGTATCTTCATATTTTCATGATATAACATTTTCATAGTACACTACAAAACATCCCAGGAATGAAAGCTTCTCAACCTGCCATGTAACCTTTAGGCAGACGACGTCCTGGCACATGACCTGCTATCTGATACTCATAACATTCTAAATAATAATCAAATGCTTTACAATTTCCAGCTTCTTCTACAAGAGATGTACATCCCGAGTTAACTTTGGCTCCAAATTGATGTTATATTCTACAAATAGGGTTACTGCTCCTGGACTTCATCTCATAGCTCCGATATTGGTCCTTCAAAAAACAAAGCAATGAAAAGGTATTTGATTTGTTTATTATTTTTATGATTTTTCTCAGCAGTGAGCATGCATGTTAGCAAAAAGAAGCGACGAAATTGGTGCCGTATTTCTTTGTTTCGCGATGAGATGAATATATGTACAGTGAGATTGAAAACGGAACAGTTCCCCTATATATATAAAATTTGATATAATTTCTTATTATAATGTTATTCATTTCACTACATATTTATATAAAAACTACCAAAATAAGAACTTAAAAAGAACGCGGTGCGTATGGTACGGTATGTCCACGCATCCTTCAACCCCTGTAGATTCGTGATATGTATCATGTTGAAGTGACTACTTGAACACGATACAACTCGAAGAATCATCTCTGCGGCAAACACAACGCAGTGGGCCTGGCCGCTTTGAAGTTTATGTCATACCACTGGTATGCTGTAAGCCTCAATATTGACAAGAAAAATTATTGGGCGTCATCTAACTCAATGATTTTCCAGGATGCTTTCTTTGTACTGGCTGCGTTTGTGTTCGATTAGATTAGATTAGATTAGATTACGGGCGTCTTGAGCATATGAGACTACTCGATTAACCGGTTGACAATATCAAGCTGCACTGTTACCTTCCCCACCATCCGGTGTTTAAGCTCTCAAGTACGAACACAAAGATTAGGGTAGTGTTTGATGCTTGTGTCAAACAACGTCAGGCTGCACACTCAATGACATTCTCCTGACTGGACAGATCCAAGACGATCTTTTGTCACTCGTTCTTCGATTCTGCTTCCACCATATCACCCTAAATGGGGACATCAAAAGATGTACCGGCAAGTACTCCTCCATGGAGAAGACCGCATCAGCGCATCAAATGGCGTAGTAATCCATCCGACCCGATAACCTACAGCTACAGGCCGTAACCTACGATACAGTCTCCGATCCCTATCTCGCCACGAAAACTCTCCAGCAACTGTCAATCGATTCCGGCAATCAATTTTTATCAACCACTGATCCTGTCGCTAATAATTTTTACGTTGATGACTTTCTTTCCGGAACCGATGATGTCGTAGCTGCTATCCAACCACGACGTGAAGTACCGTGAAGTGGTATCGGTAATGCTCGAATCTGCCGCATTCTCGATGGAAAAATGGGCTTCTAACTCCATCGAAGATCTTGAAGCTATTCCTCCACTCTCCAGAAGACCGTTCTGTCCAGCCATGGCATGACTTCCAAGATCCGCAGTTCGTTAGCACGCTTGGACTCATTTGGGAACCGGGAACAGACACTTTCTGCTTCAAGCCGCAGTTACCTTTGCCATCCCCTATTCTTACCAAGCGAAGAATCATCTCCAACGTAGCTCAAATCTTTGACCCACTATGCTGTAAATTTATACTGTTTTCTATACACATGTAACTTGCCATGTTATATACTTCTTTCTATAATCCAATGTGTTGCCTGAAATGCGAGAGAAGAGATAATGTGCCTACCAGACCAGATCCAGATACATTAAGATACATTAAAGTGTTACACACGTCTGAATATAAACCGTTTTTTTTATAACGAAATGTTATTTTCGGGGAAATACATTTTTTGGGAAACGTTATTTTCGGGGAAATGACATTTCCGAGGAACTGATATTTTCAGGAACCTGTCATTTTTGGAGGAAAGGCATTTTCGGGGAAACGTCAGTTTCGATGAAATATCATTTTCAGCGAAATGGCTTTTTCGGGGAATATATAGATTTATGTTGTATACTATTTCACCGAAAAACATTTCGCAAATTTTTTTTTTTCACTCTTCGAAATTTTGCAGAATTTACCAATTCTTCGAAAGACATTTCCAGGAATGTATGGCATTTGGCGGAATTCAGTTAGAATAATTCTATCTTATAACATGGTGCTCGTGTTTTGCAATCCGGTCTAAATTCTTTTAAATTGTGATTCAAAGCAATGAAAGCAGGCATTGCTTTCTTTAGATGAGCGCAACTGGCCAGTACAAGGTAAAGTGAGGAGATAATACCTTATGAAATGGACACATTTGCTCGTCATAACGAAAAGAAAGAAGATAGTCTATTTTATTAATGAACGCATCTGCCCGGTATAAAGCAATGGGAAAAGATAATGCCTGTCGTGAGCCGCCGGTAAATTGTCGTCAATGTTCTTTTAAAATGTATGCGTCTGCCCAGTAACAGGCGAAAAGAGTAGAAGAACGCGTCTGCTTGGTACAAAGCGAAAGGAGGGTTAAGGCCTTTTAGGTAGTGTCAGCCCGGTACAAGACGAAAAGAGGAGATAGTGCCTTTTTTAAATGAACACGTTTGCTTGGTATAAGACCAAAGGATGAAATAGTTAAAAAATAACCCTCATCCGTAGCTAGGAAAGGAGAGGATATAATCCATTTATTAAAGAGGTCAGTCTGCCAGGTATTATATAGAATTTGTTAGGCCTCTCTCAGCCGTGTGGTAAGATTCGTGACTACAAAGCAAGACTATGCTGAAGGTGAGTGGGTTCGACTCGCGGTCCGGTCTAGATTTTTTTTCGATAGGAAATTCTCTCGACTTTTCTTAGAAACCTCGCCTTGTGAAAGTGCTGAATAAACACTAAGCTGCGAGTCGGTATTGTCCCAATGCCAAGGAAAAGAAGAAGAAGCTATTCCAAACTATGCAGAAAATGACAATCTGTTGAGCTCTTAACAGAAAAAATGGCAATCTTCTAAATGCAATATTCCTTAAAACGGCATTCCGATAAAAGTCATTCAACGAAAATGTACAAACTGCCAAATGTCGTACCACGAAAAGTTACATTCCGCGAAATGTTCAACTGCGAAAAAAAAGTTTGCGAAATGATGTACAATCGTTGACAATATGACCGAGCAAACAATTAGGCCGAAACCCATTTGGCCGAAAATGTAATTTAGCCTAACGGGGTCATACGCCATCAGAAAATGTGATTTGGCGGAACGTGGCGTACGGTCGAAAATGTCGTTTGGCTGAACAGGTCATATGCCTGAAAAAAGAAGTTTAACCGAAAAGGTCATTTTGCCGAAAATGTCGTTTGGCCAGAGTTTGCAGAAATCAATGGATAACGATCAACGATGGAAGAGAGGCAAAAACCTCTTTGAATCATAACAAGCCATGAAAACAAGTATATTGCACTTGTTTACAAGTTGAAAAAAAAACTGATTCGGATCGGCAGCCCCACCGAGAGGGTATGATAAAACAGGGGGCAATTGAGGTTTTTATCATGGGATATATCCCCCGAATTAGTTCATTAGCGTAACAGCTTCCGAAAAACGTCGTGACGGAATGCCACTTATCAAGAGTGTATACAGACATGATAAGTGAGAGAATTTGTAATTTTTCTTTGGATTCAAATCCTGCGTTTAGCTGAGAGATTTTATCATTCTCTTTTGGAAACAATCCCTATGAGTGAGGCTTCTTACTTTTAACTTTTCGCAATAAAAATTAGAAATGATCAGTGAGAACAAAGAAATGACATGTCTCATTTCTCACTCACAATTTCTCACTTCTCACTTTTCAATGTGGAAACGAGAAGTAAGAAAGTAAGACTTCTCAATTCACACTTCTCCTTCACCATTTATCTTTTCTAAATTGACCTTTCCCGGCAAAAATTTTTATTCGCTCAAGCGATTCTTTATTTTATTTAAAGTCAACATTCCCAAAGAACGCATATTTTTTGACGCCTCTGAATATTTTTAAAACTTTAAACAAAAAACCAAATAAGTCTCGTTTTTCAAGATTGTCCTAACATTTGCCCGACTTTGAACGAACATCGGGTGAATTTTCCAGGCCGGTTCACACGAGCAGCACTTTGTCGGGTTTTGTTTTTGATTCTTAAAAAAGTCAGAGGCTTATGAGTATAGGTTCTTCAGGAAAGTTGACCTTAACCAAGCCAAAGAATCAGCTGAGACAATAAGACGAGATACAATTTTTGACGGGTAAGGTCAATTCCAATTACTCATTTCTCGCTTAACTTTTCAAAAGGACCTAAGTAACATTTTTTTCATGAACTAATTTGAATACTGCAATCAATAGCTTTCATGTTGTTCTGTTGATTGCGCTATTCAAATTAATTCACGAAAAAAATGTTACTTAGGTCCTTTTGAAAAGTTAAGCGAGATTTCTTAATTCTCACTTCACACTTCTTATTTGCATTTCTTATTTCTTACTTTTCAATTTTCATTAATCACTTTACACTTTTGACAATCATTACTGTTCGATTACGGTCGTATGATTCGTTCGGCATTTAAGGCTATATGACCTTTTCGGCCAAACGACATTTTCGGTCGGGTCGTTCCGCCTAATGCTAATACCTATTCGGTCAGAAGACTTTTAAGAGTGTGCGGTTGGACGTTTTCGTATGAGGACGCAAAATAATAATGAAATTCTGGTTTGTGCTTTTGTGCGGTCGGGGAGTAGAAAAATTATTGCGCCATTTGACGTGTTCTTGTTAGGACACATAATAATCGCAAAATCCAGGATGATGTTTCTGCTCTTAGTGGTCCGTAAGGTAATAGGCGCGTTTGATTGTGTTTTAATAAGCACACAGAACAATCGCACGATCACTCGAAATATTTTTTCTGCTATGTGCGATTGGTTTGCTAAATAGGGGAACGGTTCGGCTCTTCATCTCGTAGCTTCTATTTCCATCCTGTCAAAAACAAAGCAATGAAAACGATTTTTTTTTGTTTCTTGTTTTTGTGATTCTTTTCACCAGTAAGCACGAGTGTTAGCAAAAAGAAGCAACGAGATTGGTGCTGTATTTCTCTGTTTTACGATGAGATGAATATATGTTCAGTGAGATGGAAAACGGAACAGTTCTCCTTTTTATGCTTCCGATTGTCAGGCCTGTTCGATACGGAGAAGCGTCAGTAACGCATTTCCTATGCGCTTTAATTTGAAGAAAAAAAACCATTCCATAGCTTCCCGAAGTAAATCAAAATGAAATATCCTTTGTATTTAATGCAATATTCTATCCTGAAATTGACTGAAAATATATGAGCTTTCGAAACGTGACATTGAGAATGGATAGCCCCAAATCCCATTTTTTCACAAACTCTAGCGGATCAGTATCTATATGGAACTGCGCAAATGATCAGTTCGGCCGTATGTCCCTTTTGGCCATAACGGCACCAACATGTCAAAAGGGCAAAACTGCTTTTGTAAACAAGAGCTTCTCACGTTCCTAGCGGGCTAATTTGTGCCCATCCACCCAATTCACAGCCTATTATTTAAAGAAGAGGAATCGCTGCTTCCATTAGTGGTGTTGGATTGCATGGATGGACTCAAATTAGCCCACCAGGGACGTATGAAGCACTTGTTCACAAAATCAGTTTCATCCTTTGGCCCAAATTGGTTCTCGGCCTAATTACCGTATCCAATTCGGCCAAATAAAAGTCAGCTATATGAATTTCGGTCTAGTGTGTTATTCGAGCAATTGGCATTCGGTTTAATGGCTTTCGGCCCCATGTGCTTCGCCCAAACGACCTTTGTCCAGGTAGATTGTTTAAGCAACACGCCTTCTCATTTTTTTTTTTTGCTTTATTAATGTGTTTTTTTAATTCTAGGATTAAGTTCAACACAACACGCCTTCTCACTCACTAATAGCTACCAAACTATAGTCACTTGAGTGTTGCTTTCCACCAACGATAGCTACTCGATGATTTACTGCAAAATTACAGAAGCAGTATCGAATAAATTCTGCGAAAAAAAATTCTGGCCTCACCATGCGATTGTTTAGTACTTTTAAAATTCTTGCAAATCCGCTCTTATTTTCGAACCTATAGAATCCTGGTGCATCTTAATATTTTGATAATGCATCTTTGCAATTACTAGGTAATAGCCTATTCAGATTACGCCATTAATGACATAATAATTGGCGTTTCAGGGTAAATACGCTTTATGATGTCATTATTTACGTAATATTCCATACATTTTGCGCTGTCAAAAGATACCCGCTAAAAAGAGTCATAAAGAATTTATTACGAACAATTATTACGAGAGAGCTTTCGTTCTAACTGGGATGCAGGAGAAATTCAACAAAACAAAACTGACAAGCGTCACAATCTCTTTGCCAGAGAGAAAATTCTCTGTTTTCATTTCGTTTCGTAGTTGACAGTCATGCTCTTTCTGTCGCAGCAGGGTCGAATGCATGTTAGATGGAAATCTTCTGAGCGCTGAAGAATAACTCGGATTGTGATGGTTTTGTGGAAAGCATTTTATATGATGAAAAATAATGATGATAATTATTTATTCTCCACTTATTCAACATGAATTGTTTAAAAACAGATGATCTCTAGAATTAACATGAAGTACATATTTAACTTAAACCTAGATTTAATAGAACAAATCGAATAAATTTTCAAAGTTCAAGGGCCAATGCGGAAGACAATTTAAAACGTAGGAATGGTTGTAAAACGAATATATTTGATGAATAAACATGATTTCATAAATTTTTTCAATTCTGCTCCTTGAATGGCTTAATATACTTTGGATTTCAACATTTTTCACGTGGGACAACTGTACGATTTGAATGGGATGTATATATAAAGTAGAATAACCTTAAATAAAGCATGGATCCAAAATCCAGTTTAACCCTTGTGTGGCCGGCTGGGTACCCGGGTACCTTTTTGGAATTCAATTCGCGATATCTAAATAAATTTTCATAGTAGGATGTCATATCCACAATAATGACGTCCAAAATCGATTGTACGGGTTAACTGAAATTTTGATTAAGGAGGGGTGGAGGGAGGGGTTCCGACATTTTTTTACCCTTTAAATGGCCGGCAGGGTACCCGGGTACCCACGAAACGAAAATGCTTATATCTTTGGCAATTTTTAACCGATTTCAACCGTTTTGGGCTCATTCGATTTAGAATTTTATCCTTTATCATGCTGTTTTAGGATTGGATTAGTCGGGTCCCTCGGATCACCGGGAAATCCGGATTTCTAGGGACATGTCCTGCATAGATGATACTGATCGTGGATTTCGATAGGTAGTCAGCAATATGAGTATCAAACTTCTTGATATTTCATCAGCAGGTTGATTTTTATTGATTTGGGTCCATCAAACGTGCAGATCTTCAATTGGCCATCTTCAATTCCAGAACAGGTTCCTCGAGGGGTCATATATGGCCATGAACAATTTTCAAGGGAACATCAACAATATGGGTATCAAACTTCTATTTCCAGCGTGTGTTCTTGACAAGTTGACTCCGGAGTGGCCATTTTGGAACAAGTTCTCCTGGTGGGGAAAGGGGGGGGGGGGTGTTTGGTCAAGGTAGGCCAAAAACACATTTCTCATTGCATCCCCAACAATATGGATGTCAAAATTCTCGAAATTTCCACAGCAGACTGTTGTGTATTATCTTGGTATACCAACAGATGTGTGAAAATTTGAGTGGCCATTTCGGAACAGATTCCCAGTGGGGCCAAGAATGGTCATAAACAATTTTCAAATGAACCTCAACAAAATGGGCATCAAACTTCATGAAATTGCCCCAGCAGTTTGTCTCTGATTGTTTTAGAGCCACCAGACGTGCTGACTTTATAGTTTCCATTCCAGGATAGGTTCCCCGTAGGGTCTTAAGTGGTCATGAATACTTGTCAATATAAATAAATACAAATAAAAAAAATAGAAGCTGCAGTTCTTTGCAATCCGTGTGTTGAGAGAAAAATCATTGCAAGGACCACCCTTCGACACCAGAAGGCAACTAAGTGGACCACCGAAAGCTCCAAAACATCCGGAGAAGTTGCCGATTCTGAAAGTTTATCCTAAAAAACTGAGACATTTTAGAATTTTAGTGTTGTAGCAATGAGGGAGCAAAATCAATACAAGGGCTACTCATTCATCCCGGATGGCTACTAAGTGGTTTTTAGAAAGTGCTGGAACAAAAGATATTTTAGCTGTCGTCGCTGTCCGGATCATCTTTGCTGGCGAGAATAGGGGATCTAAACGTCAATGAAGGAAAAATACATACGATTTGACAGTTAGGTACCACACATCCCAAGTAACATTTTAAGTTTTATAACGCTCTTGTAGACTATACTTTACTCTACAAGAGTGTTATAAAACTATAGCATAAAACCAAAATGTTACTAGGGATATTTCGGACAGCAGAACAAAGAGAACCGAAGCGACAATCTTTATCTGGTAACTAAAATATCTTTTGCTGGAACATCAGGAGAAATGAAATGAGAAATGATGAATTTTTTTTATTGTTGGCGTAATGAAAATTCTGGAAATCCGTCCTAGAAACTATAACTTGTTGTAGCATTGTGAGAGTAAAATCAAAACATGTTCCAGAATGGCCACTCCGGAGTCAACTTGTCTGGTAAGCCTAAGATCATGAAGGATATACGCAACAGTTAATTTCATGAAGTTTGATACCCATATTGTTGATGTTCCATTGAACAATGTTCATGGCCACCTATGACCCCTCAAGGAACCTGTTCTGGAATGGCCAATCGAAAGTCTGCACTTCTGATGGACCCAAATCGATATAAATCAATCTAGTGATGAAGTTTCAAGAAGTTTGATACCCATATAGCTGATTAGCTACTGAAATCCACGATCAGTATCATTTATGCAGGACATGTTCCTGGAAATCCGGATTTTCCAGGAATCGAATGGACCGGAACGGTTCATCCTAATAACATCTTTATAGAATAGAAAATTATGAATCGAATAAGCCCAAAATTGTTGAAATCGGTTATAAATTTCCAGAGATATAAGCATTTTAGTTTCGTGGGTACCCGGGTACCCTGCCGGCCTGTTAAGGGTGTTTTTTTTTGCCAGCCACACAACGGTTAAATTATATCACATTCACACGATTCGATTTTGTTAGAAGCTGTATCATTGATTGTCGAGTAGAACGCAATGGTTCAGTTTCCATTTTTGAAAAAATAAATAAATTGCTGAGTTGCCCTTCATACATGGATATACTGGTGGAAATACATTTTAGTTCGATAATATTTCTTGAAAATTGGTCCAATCGTCCTTTTTTTATTTATTTGTGAGAATTCCCAAAAGTATCTGAATTTTTCTATCAAATCTCCGTTCGATCATAGTAAAGAATAAAAATACTTTTTAAACTTAAAAATAAATTGAGGAATAGTCTAATTCCCCGAAGAACGGCGCACCCAACTAATGAATGTAGCTTCGCTCATTATCCTTAATGAGAGCTTCAAATATTCTTCGAAAATCCCTTTTCATATTTTTTTATATTTTTTTTTCGTAGAAACTTTGTTCAGAAAAAATGTTCGATTGTCGCCACACAAATGCTTGATTTCGCAAATTAAATTTTAAAACTCTCCTTGAATTCAACCCTGTATTAGCGTGCAAATGAGGAAACATGGAAACGTCAAGATATATTATCTTGCTGCAGTCTGAACACCTCGTAATAATTGGATACCCTCTCACTTAACAAAGTCATAAATAGCCCAATCTGAATAGGCTATAACAGCAGGCGAGAAAATATCACTTGAGTACTGTTGATACCAATAATGATGCGATTTTTTGCAGCAATTATCATCGATAGCCGCGACTGAGGCTTCTACAGGACCCCATTGTTGCGAATGAGTTTCTGTCATCATGCGGTTGTTAGGCACTTTGAAAAAAATGTCTGGCAAATTGAGAAATGATTGTCCTTAAAATGACCGATTTACTTTTGCCAAATTGCACAACGTTGGAAATAAAACTCTGTCAGCAATCAGGATTTCACGAATGTTCAGCGTCCTACCTAAAAAAACGTGCGAGCGCGCACCAAATGTTTAATCACTCGATCGCAAATCCGCGTTTGTGGTTCTGTTCTTAACGTTCGGTGAATAAGTGTGCGATTGAACGTGTTTTGTATATGATGCGAAACATTCGTAAGATCCGGGTTACTTTGTTCTGCTTTGGACGGTTCGTAAGTAAATTACAGTCGACTCTCTACATCTCAATGTTCTATATCTCGATATCTCTTCCTATGCCGATGGTTTTCTCAGTCCCCTCAATCTACATACATTTGGGCTCTCTACATCTCGATAACCTCCCTATCTCGATATCTCTCTATCTCGATGTGTTCTGATCATATTTTGTTCAGGATTCACTCTCCCTATGTCGATATGTTAAAATTTTTAGACTACTAGACCATCTTTGGGCAATAACAATCACATCAACAACAGGAAATGACATTTGTTTTGTTGTCGTTTTTCATAGCAACGAGCTTTTTTGGATCTAGTACCCATTTCAATTTTCCTTCCATTCCTCGATCTCTCCCTATCTCGATGGTCCCTTCAATATCGAGATGTGAAGAGGCGACTGTACCTATATCAATTTAAGTAAACTCATATCAATTTAAGTACAACTCGGTACAGCATCATCAAAACAAAACAAACATGCGACCCATGGTCGTGACGTATGCACATGGTCACTCCTACCCTGCCATATTTTTTATGTAATTTGTTAGATCTGTTACCCTTGGCTGGTAGATATTGCTCTAAGCTTTTGAGTGCCTATAAAAGTGTATTGCTTAACAATGATTTAAGGATAAAAACGCCATAAATGCTTGAGATTACTAATTTAATCAAATAGTAACATAACTTGGGAAGCAATTCAAAATTATTCGAGTGGTCCAAAATATGTTCAATAGGTGGTCCAAAATAAAAACAGGTGGTCCAAAATTAAATCTCACATATCTTCAGAATTTATGATAGTTTGGTTCTTTCGGTGGGATTTACAACATTTTTAACTACAAATCCTACCTAGCATTCACTACTTTTCAGTTGCATAGGGAATTGATCAAGCATTATTACAAAATCTTACTTTTATTCGAAAAATTGTTCGGCCATCTCCTAAAGTGGTCCAAAACACCTCCCTTACTCTACCATGTTGAATGAATAACGTTTCTAATGAACAGCCTCAGCAATCAAGTACACAGAATGAATATTTACAAGCTTACGATCCTTCCCAGGTCAAGGAGATGTTTCATTCAAATTGCCATCTAAGACGTATGATCTGATTATCTAGAACACATTGCATTGTTTCACATCTAGATCATACTCGATTTTCCAACTTTAAACAGCTTTAAAGCCCGAACAAAGCCAGTTCCAGCTGGTACTGGCAGAACTTTGCCACAACAACGACCGATGTCATGTTACACTTTTTGTTCCGAACAACCTGTGCCACATTTGTTGCTGCTTACGACCGTACATTGATACCCACCGATAGGTTTTTTCACCTTTCCCATAAACTGTAGGAACTGTACTCCGCGATGATTTCAATTATTCAAGGATTAATTCGCCATGTCTGTCTGCGCTGCTACCAGCAGAGCGTGGTGTGATCCATTTATGGTAATCCCGCTGCCCCCGCTCGGTGTGTGGGAATGGTTCGTCAGAAGAACGGCACCAGAAGCAACGATGGCAGGAGATCAGTGCGGCACAAAAACCATGTAATGCGTCATGTTCGACTTCACCCAGTTGTACATCACACATAGTCATCGTCGTTGCCATCGTCGCCATCCTTGTCGGCGCGCGGTATGGCTGTTGCACCTGAATTGGATCAGGGGAACTTAAACTGCAGTACACAAAAAAAATCATTTCCAATAAGTACACTACCGCAAAGTATTTGCAGCGATACCATCGCAGCTGTAACCGCGGCCGCGCCACAGTCCTCGAAGCTGTCGTTCATAGTTGAGGTAATTATTTTGCAAGCTTTTGCGCAATCTGCCAAGTTCCTACCGCACGCCACAGGGGATGCCGCCGTCGCGGTGAGAATTCTGCACAATCCCAACCCACACTTCTACTTGGTTTCAGGGTGTGCGACAATTTCACTGATCTAATTATCTTCCGATTTCACTGATATTATCTTTTTTTCTAATAATGAAAAATAAATCCATAATTCACCCCAAAATATTTTTTTGTTAAAACGGCTATCATATTGGTTTCTCCATGATTCTGACACTTCTTTGTGAAGAACTCTATATCGCATACTCTTTCATAGGTTCGAACGAAGACGTGTGTGCTTGTATGTGCCGTTGGATATTTATCTCATAAATGGTTATTAATAGTTGTTCGTTTCGATTTTAATTTCAATTCAATTCGATTCTGAATGATGCTTTTGCCCGCCAACCCCGCGCTGCCCGCGGAAATCGAATCATGATCAGTGCTGGAAACGTGCTTCAACCGCATCGAGCATTTCCCCCCCTCCCCAACGAACGGATTGCTGCAGGTTGGGAATTATAATAAAAAAGTATAATTGGAGTGTTCATGCAAATTGAGAACGGATTTCGTAATGCGATTCGCGCGGATCATGGCGCACTGGCTGACGGGTATAGGGGGACGCGATGTTCTGCCGAGATGAATTCGGAGTGCTTCACGTGTTGTTCGATCGGTGGCGCCTTCAGCTGGGAAGGTGTGACAATAAATCGATTCGATCATGTATAATTTAAAAATATGTTTTGCTGAGATATGTAGTAGACTCACCTACTTTAAAGCCTGTTTTGATTCATCATCATAACCAGATGACACACTTACTGAGTGCACGTATCCAACTAAGTGAGTCCAGCTTTGAATCGCCAACATCGGGTGTCTGATTAACAGAATCGAGAAATATAAATTGAATTTCGCAGCCCCGAACAATTTGAATCATTGCTGATTTAGCCCTTAGCTCTTATAAATTACCTAAGACATAAATGATTTTGATTTATTATGAAATTCATCTTTTCTAATTTCTAGCTAAAATGAGATTTCTCTTATAAGATATAATCAACCAAATAAAGAAAAGATTCACAAAACTTGGATTTGGATCGGATTTGGATTGGATTGGGATTGGATTTGTATTGAATTTGGATTGGAATTGGATTGGATTTGGGTTGGATTTGGATTGGATTTGGGTAGGATTTGGATTGGATTTGGATAGGATTTGGATTGGTTTGGTTTGGATTGGATTTGGATTGGTTTGGATTGGTTTGGATAGGATTTGGATTGGTTTGGATTGGTTTGGATTGGTTTGGGTTGGTTTGGATTGGTTTGGGTTGGTTTGGATTGGATTTGGATTGGTTTGGTTTGGTTTGGTTTGGATTGGTTTGGATTGGTTTGGATTGGTTTGGTTTGGATTGGTTTGGTTGGTTTGGATTGGTTTGGTTGGTTTGGATTGGTTTGGATTGGTTTGGATTGGTTTGGATTGGTTTGGATTGGTTTGGATTGGTTTGGATTGGTTTGGATTGGTTTGGATTGGTTTGGATTGGTTTGGATTGGTTTGGATTGGTTTGGATTGGTTTGGATTGGTTTGGATTGGTTTGGATTGGTTTGGATTGGTTTGGATTGGTTTGGATTGGTTTGGATTGGTTTGGATTGGATTTGGATTGGTTTGGATTGGTTTGGATTGGTTTGGATTGGTTTGGATTGGTTTGGATTGGTTTGGATTGGTTTGGATTGGTTTGGATTGGTTTGGATTGGTTTGGATTGGTTTGGATTGGTTTGGATTGGTTTGGATTGGTTTGGTTGGATTTGAATTGGTTTGGATTGGTTTGGATTGGTTTGGATTGGTTTGGTTTGGATTGGTTTGGATTGGTTTGGATTGGATTTGGATTGGTTTGGATTGGTTTAGATTGGATTTGGATTGGATTTGGATTAGGATTGGATTTGGATTGGATTTGAATTGGATTTAAATTGGATTTGAATTTAGATTGGATTTGGATTGGATTTGGATTAGATTTGGATTGGATTTGGATTGGATTTGGATTGGATTTGGATTGGATTTGGATTGGATTTGGATTGGATTTGGATTGGAATGTTGTCCTTATTGATTCCGGACCAGGTAGATAAGGAACACATATTTGAAAAGTTATCAAAGTTATGTAAAAAAAAATTATTACAGTATTGCAACCATTAGTATCGACATTTTTATTCAGAATCACATTTGCTCGACTATTTGGGACTGTTTGCCCATCTGTCATCCTCAATTAAGTAAATGCGAAATAAATAAACCATCTCTGCCTCAAAAAGCAAACATTACACTCAAAACCTCAAGATTGATGTGAATTAATTACGACGACCGCTTATCTGCACAGTGCGGCTATTGTGGTATCACATTGACTCTGTTGTAACAGCTGGCCGTTATCCGTAATCTATCCTGGCGCCAGCGAGTGTGCCTGGGAAGAGCTGGATCTGTATCAAAATCACTCCGTACGAGGAGGTGCATCATGCTGGATTATGGAACGCAGCTTCCGCTTGTCATGTTTGGATAGAGTTTGTTTGCTTTCTAAACCGGCTTCCAAATGGTGGCCCCGTTCCGGGTGGTTTGCCTCAGATTCCAACAAGATACGATGATGGGTTCCGATAAGCCCGGTGTGTCAGCGATGAGATGCGATGATTTATGCCCTCTGCCAGGATTGCTGGGAAGTTGGGACAGCATGTGCCACCGTGGATGCCAGATTCGATGGAAGGGTGTTTGCGTTTCATCTCATTACAATTAAAGCAGACAAACAGCACGCAGATGTTAACTCCGGAAGCAGCGGTTCACAGTTCCGTAGTCAATCACAACGAGCCGCTCCTGGAAGGAATCTAAAATACTAATTATTCATTCTACGGCAAGCAACATTTCCATACGCGTTCGAACAAAGATGTTAAACCGATGAAAAATGCTTACACGACAGAGAGGAAAAGGAAACATCAATTCGGAAGCGGGAACGCGTGTAGGTAATTACCGAGTAATTAAAAGTTATAAATTTTTAATGATAAAACAAATTAGATTACATACGGGCGAAAAGTGCGCAAATAAATACACGATTCCGTACGCATCGTCCTCGTCGTGGCTGCTTCTGCCGTCGTATTGAATGAAAAGAAAAGAACAGCTCCTGGTCCCCACAAGGTATTCCGCATCGTATACCGGAGGTGTCTTCGGAATAGAGAGTGTTCCTGGAGGTGAAGCAGCATCACAAGGTAAGTAGATAGATACGCTATAGAAACTGGGGGGAGATTACGACGGCAAGCAATGGCGAACAATCTACCTCATTAGTATTCAATGTTGTACTTGTAGCGGATATTTGTTTTCGCCTCACAACTCGTCTTCCTTTTTGCATGGGGATGCTATCAATGGCGATAGAGGGAATCTGAATATAAAGAAGAGTATTCCGCTAATCGATTTAGTTGGAAATGCTGAACTGATTAATTAATGACACCTTTCTGGTAGGACTTCTCGTTTGAATTAAGTTATCCGATTGTAATGATTCTGGTTTACGTTGCGGTTTGGGCTCAACACTTGGAATAAAAACTTTCAAACGTTGTTTAAGGGAACAATGAACCAGTTTTGACATGAATCGTGTATACAAAGTAATTTTGTTATTAAACACAGTTCGTAGATATGAACTTCTTGAAATCTTCTTGAGTTTTGGAAAAAAATGTAAGTCATTGTAAATTTTGATTTAATTATGAATATTCCACATTCAATATTCAGTTGCTTTCTCCCTGATATGTTCATGGCTAAATCAATTTTTTTTTTCAAATATTCGTGGGGTTTTGCTACCCAACAAAACTAAAATTCATAGACAATCGAAATATAAATGTTCAAATTGTTGTCAAAATTCTAAT
>NW_026942955.1:0-8003 GCF_024139115.2 Armigeres subalbatus | reverse complement strand
CAACTGAATAGGACGCAACAAGATTGGATATTGCATGTGAATGAGATATCCGTAGAAGAAAGGTTTCGTTTATCGATATTAGAACTTCGTTTTGTAATTTGACTTTCGTAGGCAATATCTTCGAAAACGATTTATTCAAAGAAGAGATGCTGAAACATTGCGGACATGGTTGAGCAGTATCTTATATTTATTGCGATCTACCGTCCAACCGGCGCATGTCATACAGATTTCCTGCTCCAAATGCACTCGACAGTCAAAATCACAGTCATACATTTAGAAGTGGTTATAGTCATACATTTCCAAAAATATATGTGCCAAAGACGAACATGACACTGTTCACCATCCGTCTCCACGGCATCCACCAATTGGTCGCCGTTACCTGCTCGTTCGTTGTTTTGTTTCCACCCAGGTAGGTACCATCATGTGACTGCGGTTTCCGTCATAACCAGGCAATTAGTCCACACTTCGGTAAACGCGCAAACTATGTAAGCTCATCACTCAAACCGTTTCAAAAATGAGTGCTGTGGATTTATTATGCACGCACATAATAGCGTGACACAGTGGAACAAAATAATTAGACTTGTGGATTTTAATAATTTCTCATACTTTAAAAGTTTACTGAATGCGCATAAAACACAGCCAAACAATTATTCCAAAGGATGAAAGACGAAAAAGCTATGATTAAAGACTGGTGGACAAGACGGTACCTACATGGGACTTGTCCTACTACGTATGCCCTGCTTGCGAAATGGAAACCATGTCAAGAATTTTCCACACAAACGAGGAACAAACCAACCGATGATGTGATGCCAATTAAGAAATCAGGATGGAAATTCGTGCAACGGTCGAGCTTGTTAGTAGATGGTTGGATCGCAATGTTTGCAATTAGTGGTACACACAATTTGCAGAAAAACAAAAACCGTACTTGATCCGATAAATCGGATACGCGCAATCCCACTACACTACGTCGGAAATATGATGTCAACACCGTTGAAGTGGAAGACCATGTTTAAAAATAAATTATACATTTCTACTCCTGCGTCAGATGTTTTGGAAACAGTTGAGTGGTGGAGAAAAAAGTATATAAATGACATCACCCAAGACTGGTGGATACGAATGTAACCTCAGGTTCAAACAAATCGTGTAAATGCCAGTCTATTTGGTTGTATTCGTGGTGCTACTACGCACCTATTTCCACATCTCGAAACCGTTTCGGCTCCATTTCGTGAAGACTTGTGTTTATTTTCCTGGACCCGGAAAACCAAAATCATTAAGCTCAACAGATTGACAAACAACTGATCTGCCCATTTGTAATCAAACATTTCGCCAAATCATCGTTTCCTGACTTCACAGTGTATCAACAAGTGGCAGCTTTTACGCTTTTCCAATTCAAATTTTCGCAGAATAGGAATTAGTTAGGCGCACGTGTCTGTCATTCCCTTCGCTCCTCTATACAGCAGCCAGCAAACGGTCCATGACAGGTGGTTTATTGCCCGCATCAGGCTAAGCGCTGTCCTCCGTCCATTTCCATCATACCAGTCTGTGCTTGCGCGTGCAAAATAGGGGGAAAGTATAAAGCAGTCCACTAGACTGTGCTCGTTGTGGAGCATCGCTGGTTCGCCGCGAATTCGTTGATGGAAGTCGATGCGTGCCGTAGTGGAGCGCTTATACAACAGACATTAATTAGAATCATCGATTCTTCGAAGCACGATTCAATGACTTTCGACACATCTTGCGTGGTTTGTGGTGCTCCTGGTGGAAAACAATGTGCGCGGTGTCGGCAGGTCAGCTATTGTGGCAAGGAACACCAGCGGCAGCACTGGAAGGCCGGACATCGGGAGAAGTGTCGGTGCTATAAGGTGCGTGGATGTGAAACAAACAGTTAATTATCAATGGCAAATTGGCAATCAGAGATTGATTGTATTGTCAGAGAAACGCCATCCATGCTGTGAGATTTTACCAAAAGTTCTATCCAGAACAATGAAAAGTTTTAAGTGTGTAAGTCATCTACGAACAGTCGAATGGTAATATTGATTTTCTCGAGCTTTAGCAAAACCGTATTCGCAGTTTCAAACTCGTGATTGGTCATTATCAGAAATACTTCATAATGCTATGGAGTGGAATTTGAACAATCACCATATTCTGGAAGAATGGTGTTTCAAAATACTGTAACTAAAAACTGTATCTAACGCCGGATATAGTTATTAGGGATAAAAGATGCGATGTCGCATAATCGAAACAGTACAGCAACACAGTGCAGACAAATTGCGTCTCATTTATTTGAACGAAGAATAGTAAATCTAATCAGCCATTAATTGCCTCCCTACGCATTTCCATGCCTTCGCAATTCATCATTTGATCTTCAATTGACAGATTCCCTTTCTGTCAATAGGGCACTGTACTTCTTTACAGAGAAATTAGAAAGCAACAAGGCCACTAAATGTCGAAATCGACATTTATTGGCCTTTGATGTTTTAACTTTCATGAAGAACGAAAGAGGAAGAGATTCGTCCGTGCAGTTCCCTAAAAGTAAGGTGAACCTGTTCAAGAATGTATAACAAACTTATAACAAGGGGGTTGATTATTTAAGAAAAAAAGCAATGGGTAATGTTTTTAACATAACCGTGAGTAGACGTAGGACTTGTATAAACGTAACGTATTTACATTTAACATCTAACATTTGGATCTATGGATTATAGGTATTGATATTGGAAACGACAACTTCCATGCTGTGTTGAATTATTAGTAAATTGTTTATTTAAAACTTCTGGAAACAGAACTAATAATAAAATACATAAAACAGAATTGCTTTGTTTCTAACTATTAAGCCCTTATTTACTCAAGCAACTGTAGGGAATTTATAGATTTCTTTTTGATGATAGTTTTTGAAGTTTTAAACTTCTATTAATAAAATTTTCAGACTTGGGCAAAATGTGCTATTTTAGGGGAACTGTATTGTTTTTTCAAAAAAGAAATACAGAACCAATTTCTTGCTTATTTTTGCTAACATGTGTGCTTAATGCTGAAAAACGAACAGTGGGTAATGTCTGTGACATAACCGCTAAGTGGACGTAGGACTTGACTTGACCATGCCTTTAAGATACATAATATGTCCAAATTTCTCACCTCTAATCCGTGCGATAGCGACTGAAGGAGGACATTTTTTTTTTAACTCTTCGGCTTCGGCTAAGTGCAAAAAGTAAGAAAACGATCTTTTCAAATAACCGCGAATTTCTAGTGATGGTATAAAAAAGACTGAATGCTCTGCGAGCGAATGCACTTTTCTTTTATACTACTTAATTTTGAATCTTCTCAGCTTCCCAATTGGTTGGCCAATCAGCTAGTGTCTTGTATCCCGCTTCTTTGTCAGCCAAAGCGTCATCATCATCAACGCGTTCGAGAAGGGCTTCTTCTTTTTTACGCTTGTTACTCGCTGCTGGCGTCTATTTCTTAACGGGACTTTTCGCTTGATACAGGCCAATAAGCCGGGCAAGCGAGCTTAAGAATTGCAGTTCAGGTGAGAAGTACGTGTTCTTTTCTGAGACAACATTGTTAGTAGTAGAAGGAAGGAAACACCCGGACATGGGATTTCTAGTGATAAGATTTAGAATTGGCAACATGGGACGATCATTCAGTCACGTTCGCTTTGTGTGCGGTCAGTAGCAAACAATGTTTATCTAAATATTTCTTGATCAATGCCAAAAATCCAACATTTGATGAAAATCGATTGATAGTTTATTAATGTTTTAGCTGTAATCGGTGTTTTCTTTTATCCAAATAAGATTATGTGAGAGATTTGGACATCTTATGAATCTTTAAAGGCATGGTCAAGTTGAAGTCCTTCGTCCACTTCGCTTAAATCAGGTTAAATCAGAAAAATTATCCACTGTTAGTTTTGACGCTATTTATGAAAATCACGCATAAAATTTTCTCTCTAGAATATTGGATTTGGCACCCAAGTACAATTTCTATCCCGAAGGGTATTGAAAGCATTGATATTGATCTCTATTATTGGCTCTCTGAAGAACCGTTTGATTTTTGGACATACATGCTGCATCATGTGGCTTTTCTTCAGCCTGTCTCGGCTCAGCACCGATGCCGCCGGTCTCGGCTCGACTCTGCTCAGCATTGCTGCTTTGTCGGGTCTGTAGAGTGGACTGCTGATGTGCTGGCTAGGTTTCGGATGATGATGGTCGCTTCGATGGTGACGAGCCGAAAAAGCGGTCGGTGCAGACTTCATTCCTATTAAAAGTGCTGTTCAATCAATGATGCAGTTGCTTCGCTTGTCCCGGTCAGAATGAAAGGAAAAATCGCGTTGCGCTATTTTATGGCTTCTCGGCAGACCCAGCTGCTGCTCATTCGCTGGTGTCTGCACCAATCAGAACGTGGTAATGGAATGATGCAAGAATTATGCGGTACCCATATTTATAGGTTCCTTGAGCTCAATGTTTTTCATTGAAAACAGTTTCATGCCTATTGAAACAAGTTTTTCGGATCTTATCAAGCATGGACATGAAAGGCATACTTGAAATCTGTCGATTGAGGGGCTTACCGCAGAAATTCGTCCACTGAAGCGAACGCTATTTCAACACAGCGTAACGCGGTCGATTTGAATATTTTAAAATGACATCCGGTATAGTAAAGAGAGACGTAAGTCCTACGTCAAAAATATTTGGTAGGCGTACTACCAGCGAACACCATCCATCATAACCGGTACCATATAGTTTTTCATGAAAAGTTCCTAATTTTGAGAAAACCCGCGTTAGATGTCTTTCGCCATATCAATTTCTGGAGGTTAACTCATGCCGGCTATTTGCGTATATACGATAACGCCTGGCTGTGAAAGTGGCGGGTAGAAAAATCAGCCACCGTCAATAATTCATTTTGATCAGTGTTGTCATTGACAGTCTATCGTCACACCGCCGAGCCGCGCTTACTGTCCGGTAGGCTTCTCCTTTGTGCGGTGGCCTCGACAATGCCGGACCGAAAATGCCGATGATGCTGACGATTCTGCCTTGCTCTTGAGAAAGCTTAAGTTTGCGATTGCGTAGCTGAGACGATGGAGCAACACTTCAAAAGTTCTGGTGATGCGGTTGCTTTGCCTGTTCTTGTCAGATCTCAGGGTCAGATTGAGAGGAAAAAATCTTGCTGCGCTTTTTTATGCCTTCCTGACCTAGCGAGAGCTCATTCGCTGACGTCTGCACCAATCAGAGCGTGGCAATGGAATGATGCAAGAATGATGCGGTACTCATATTTATAGGTTCTCGTGAATTCAATATTTTGCTTTGAAAACAGTTTTGGGCCTATTGAAACAAGTTATTCGGGTCTTATCAAGCATGGACATGAAAGGCATACTTGAAATCTGTCGATTGAGGGCTTACCGCAGAAATTTGTCCACTGAGACGAACGCTATTAACGTTTAAAATCTTTCAACACAGCGTAACGCGGTCGATTTGAATATTTCGAAATGACACCCGGTATAGTAAAGAGAGACGTAAGTCCTACGTCAAAACGCATAATGTGAATCCATGTAGGTGACAATTTGTTGAAAAAAAACATTTTCATAACCCCACCCTTATTCAACCTCAAGTTGAGATTAAACAAGAGTAGCCAAAGCCGAACGTCAAAGACGAGACACAGAGTACACTGTGAAAAACGCATAATGCGAATCCATATAGGTCTAAGGTCTAAGTAAAACACATATTCATAACCCCACTCTTATTTAACCTCACGTTGAGATTGAACAAGAGTAGCCGAAGATAAACGTCAAGGACGAGACACAGAGTACACTGTGAAAATACGCATAATGCGAATCCGTATAGGTAACATGCACAAAGCACATTTTAAAAAACGCATAATGCGAATCCATATAGGTGACAAATTGTTGAAAACTAATTAAAACACATATTCGATAACTCATTTTATTTAACCTCACGATGAGGTTGAATAAGAGTACATGATTATCTCGGAGAAGTAAAAAGTCAACTACGCCATAGCTCCGGTTAGCGCAGCGAGGGCTAAAATACTGTGAAGGGGGCCCTGGTGCTTCACAGGCTCCGTTTGCGGTTAGGTTCTTATTAGACCCCCCTAACCATTCATTCGTAGGCACGGCCGTATCACACCGAGAATTAGGGGTCACCTGTATGGTGGACTTTTACCACTGGAACAGGCAATCCGTAATGTTATTCTTAGCCAGATAACCAGCCGCGACACCACACGGCTATCTAGGCTGTTCGTGGAGAGAAGTTGACATTGACTTTACTTCTTTATTATTATTTAAAACTTCTGGAAACAGAGCTAATAATAAAATACATAAAAAGAATTGCTTTGTTTCTAACTATTAAGCCCTTATTTACTCAAGCAACTGTAGGGAATTTATAGATTTCTTTTTGATGATAGTTTTTGAAGTTTTAAACTTCTATTAATAAAATTTTCAGACTTGGGCAAAATGTGCTATTTTAGGGGAACTGTCTTGTTTTTTCAAAAAAGAAATACAGAACCAATTTCTTGCTTATTTTTGCTAACATGTGTGCTTAATGCTGAAAAAAATCACAACAATAAGAAACAAGTCAAGGAGCAGTAACCGTACTAAAATAGAGGAGGTACTGCTAATACGTCAACGAAAAAATATTTAATGTTTTGATTCCAAACTCCGAGTCTATGTCAAGTTTAATAAAATAATTTCTCAGAAAATGAAAAACAAAGAATAAGATAAAGTTTATTTAAACATTCCTTTGGGTTTTTTTATGGACTTTTAAATCATTTACATGCAATACAGTTGGAAATTTTCTAATCTTAAATGGATATTAACACTATTGCTGATTGTGCATCTTTAATTGCTCCTGCCTTCTGCCTATAAATGAAAGTAATTATTTTATTGAAATTTTTATTTTCATCAGTGCAGTTAATTTTTGAGGGGAATCAGGGGAATCTCTCTCTCTCTCTCTCTCTCTCTCTCTCTCTCTCTCTCTCTCTCTCTCTCACACACACACACACACACTCGCTCTCACTTTCTCACTCTCTCACTCTCTCTCTCTCTAGTAATCTCTCAAATAAGCCAACAAGAATGTCCGTAGAAATTCTTTCATGAACTCTTGGAGCATTCTACCGGAAAATCTGGTTAATGTTACATGATTTCAGGTAAGAAAAAATCTACCTGTTTTTAGGTGGAAACAACGTACAGATTTTTTTGGGTGGAACAAACAATTTTGGCTGAATAAGCTACTTTTTAGCTGAAAAGCCTATTTTTAATTAAATAAGCTCTTCATCAGCTTTCAATTTTGTTGGGTCTAGACTTTACTAGACATGAGAATAGAAGCTGTATAATGCAAAGAAGATAATTGTCATATGAACTAGGCGGAAACTATTTAATTTTGACAAGAGCTAGATAAATCTTGACTTAGCAGTGAAAATGTCATCGATGTATAAAAAAACCGGACGTTTCTGGGTTTCCTAGTAAATCAGACAAAAGTGGTTGAACAATATCCCTGTTGACGTCACTTATCGTACGCTTTCCTCCCGATCACCTGACGCAACAGCAAATTTGTTTGCCAGCTTCTTCCGCTCATCTTACGACAATCCTCCTCCGTTGGATCAAAACTACATCGAAAGTCTTCCGTAGTATTCCGTCCGGCTTCCTCAAGTCACTTTTAGCAATGCAGATATTTCTGAAGCTCTCAGCTCGCTTGACACAGCAAAAGGACTGGACCCGTTCACTTACCGCCCACTTTCATCGAACAATATGCTTCATCTGGCAATGGCCATTGCTTCAATTTTCAATCCATCTATAAGCCAAAGTGTTTTCTCGGAAGCTTGGAAGCTTGCTTCGATCGTTCCTGTGTACAAATCCGGTAACATACATAGTGTAGAGAGCTACCGTCCGATATCAATCTTTAACTGTTTCGCCAAAGTTTTGAGAGTACAGTCTATCATATCCGAGTATCAACATGGGTTCATAAAAAGCGCCCGACGACATCCAGCCTAATGGCATTCACTCATACAGT
>NW_026942954.1:0-16273 GCF_024139115.2 Armigeres subalbatus | reverse complement strand
TAATCCGGCAAAAATCTGCAGAGAATATAATTTCATTTATTTAGTTTACATCTAAACAGATAACACTGAATCAACAATTCGACGCCACAATACACGGTTCGAGGCCGCATCTCTTCATCCTCGAATGCGCCCCACGCTCGCCAAGTCGTTTTGCACCTGGTCTGCTCATCTCGCTCCCTGCGCTCCACGCCATCTCGGACTTGCCGGATTGGAAGTGAACACCATCTTTGCAGGGTTGCTGTCCGGCATTCTTGCAATATGTCCTGCCCATCGTACCCTTCCGGCTTTAGCTACCTTTTGGATACTGGGTTCGCCGTAGAGCTGGGCGAGCTCGTGGTTCATTCTTCACCGCCACACACCGTCTTCTTGCACTTCCACAGATGATGCGCTTTCGTATTTCACGACTAACATTGTTATCAGCCGTTAGTAAGGATCCAAGGTAGACGAATTCCTCGACCACCTTGAAGGTATCCCCGTTTATCGTAACAGTGCTTCCCAGGCGGGCCCAGTCGCGCTCGGTTCCGCCCACAAGCATGTAATTTGTCTTCGATGCATTCACCACCAGTCTAACTTTTGTTGCTTTACATTTCAGGCGGGCTTACAGTTCTGCCACCTTTGCAAATGTACGACCAACAATGACCATGTCATCCGCGAAACAAATAAATTGACTGGATCTGTTGAAAATCGTACCCCGGCTGTTACATCCGGCTCTCCGCATGACACCTTCTAGCGCAATGTTGAACAACAGGCACGAAAGTCCATCACCTTGTTTTAGTTCTCCGCGGGATTCAAACGAGCTGGAGTGTTCGCCTGAAATCTTCACATTTTTTTTGCACACTATCCACCGTTGCTTTGATCAGTCTGGTAAGCTTCCCAGGGAAGTTGTTCTCGTTCATAATTTTCAATAGCTCTACGCTGTCTATACTTTTGTATGCCGCCTTGAAATCAACGAACAGATGGTGCGTTGGGACCTGGTATTCACGCATTTTTTGAAGGATTTGCCGTACTTTAAAGATCTGGTCCGTTGTCGAGCGGCCGTCAACGAAGCCAGTAACTTCCACGAACTCATTCACTAATGGTGACAGACGACGGAAGATGACCTGGGATATCACTTTGTAGGGGGCATTAAGGATGGTGATCGCTCGAAAGTTTTCACACTCCAGTTTGTCTCCTTTCTTGTCTTCTTTCTTCTATTGCATTACATCCCCACTGGACAGAGCCGCCTCGCAGCTTAGTGTTCATTGAGTACCCTCACAGTTATTAACTGTGAGTTTCTCTAAGCCAAGTTACCATTTTATCTGTATATCATGAGGCTAACACGATGATACTTTTATGCCCAGGGAAGTCGAGTGTAATTTCAATCCGAAAATTGCCCAGACCGGCACTGGACCGAACCCAGCCACCTCAGCATGGTTCTTGCTTAGGCCTTGCGTCTTACCGCATTGGCTAAGAAGGCGACAACTTCTTGTAGATAGGACATATGACCCCTTTCTTCCATTCCTCCGGTAGCTATTTCAGTTTCCCCAGATTCTCTGACTATCAGTTTGTACAGGCAAGTGGTTGGCTTTTCACCATCTTTACGAGTTTAGGCCTGATACCATCCTCTACTTCAGCTGCTTTTATTAGTCTTTAGCTGTTGGATGCATCCTTAACTTCCCTCAAGGTGGGGGCTGTTGGCTATATCGTCCGCTGAACTGACGTAGTCATCTCTCCGCTATCTTGACTTTCACTGCCTGTATCAGCGCCATTCAGATGTTCCTCGTAGTGCCAAGCTTCCACCTTCGATCACCACACGTTCGTCCGTCAAGATGTTCTATTCTGTCCCGGCATTACTTTCGGCTCGCGGCACGAAGCCTTTCAGGGATGCGCGAGCTTGATAGAACTTGGTGCGTATTCCGGAGAACGGCACAGCTGTTCCATCTTCACACTCCGCTTCTTCCAGGCGGCGTTTCTTCCCGAAAAGGCGGGTCTGCTATCTCGCTTCGTCTATAACGTTCCACGTTCTGCCGGCACTTGCTGCAGCGCAACCCGCCTGCGCTGCGTCCTTCTCCTCCGCATCTGTCTGCACCGTCGAACCAATCGTCCGTCGACTGACCCATATACCGACGTTGTTCTCCGCTGCGTCGTTGATGGATGCTTTGACTGCATTCCAGCAGTCCTCAAGAGGGCCCCATCGAGCCAATTCCTCTTCCGGCAACGTTGCCTCGAGATGCTGCGCGATGCAGTATACATCAGGTTTCCAGTCGCCCAGTCGTACCGCGGCGGTCGTCGTACCGAACATTGTTGATGACGGATAGTTTTGGGCGCAGCACCATCACCAGAGAGTGGTCCGAGTCGATGTTAGCGCTACTATATGACCTGACGTCGATAATGAGGCGCTGTCCATCAATCAGAACGTGATCGATTTGTGATTCTGTCTGCAGGTGATTCCAGGTGTACCGATATGGAGGCTGTGTTGGAAGCAGGGTGCTGCGAATGACATATTCTTGGAGGCGGCGAAATCAATTATCCGTAGGTTATTTCGTTCGTCAGCCGGCAGAGCGCGTTGAACTTCCAATAGTCGGTCTAAACTCCTCCTCTGGCCAACCTGAGCGTTCAAATCACATGATTTTGACGTCGTGGCTAGCAGCTGGCAGTTGTTGGCTTCAGTACCACGTTCCAGCTGCGCGTAGAATGCGTCCATCATCATCAGTAAGCCCGCGGAGTGTGGCTATGGACGTTGATTATGCTGCTGAAGAACCGGCCTTAATCCTCAACCTGCACACATTCTTTCATTGGTCGGCCACCACCCGATCACGCGCTCGGTATCGCCCATCATTATGAAAGCTGTTCCCAGCTCGTGTGTGCTGTCTCGCAGCCTGTAGATGGAATGATTACTCTAAATGTTCGCACCATTGATCCCTTCCAAACTCCTGCAGCGCTACGATGCTGAATCCACGGTCCTTGAGCACATCGGTGAGTATGCGGTAAGCTTCCGATGAAGTTGAGAGATACTCTCTTGTTGATTGTTCGTTGCGTGAGTTTTGTCCATACCAGAAAGCTGATTCACCGACGCGTGGTGCGTTGTAAGAGCTGTCGACTAAAAGGCGTTTTGCCTCATGAGTTTCCGGCAACGAAATATCACCAATCTATTTTGAAATGTGAATTTTCTCAATATGAATGAATTTTTTTCTACTCAATATGGCATCAGCTAGCTATATTGTTTAACTGTTGCATGAGGAAACATCCATGAAAATCGTTAGAAGCATAAGTGCAAAGAAGTCTATGCTTATTAGGGCGTATTGCCCTCTCTTCCTACCTCGGTACCTCAGTTATGGCTCGAACACTTTTCTATTCTTTATGGAAATTTTAGTTTTTGTTTGCTTCTACTATTTTTGTAGAAACTTTTAACCATTCATGGAAACAAAATATTTTTATGGAAACTTGTAATTATTTATATTATGTATGAAATTTCGTTGTTTTTTCATTGGAAAATTTTGATTTTCTATATCTCTACTTTGCTAATCCCAATTAATACGTTATACGTTTATACTAATATTTCCTTAAATGTATAGTACCCTCCTTTTGTTTAAGGATATTTTGTGTCTTTAGGGAAATTTTTATATTTATTTTTTTACTTCTATCTAAATTTCTGCATTGGACAATTTCTTAATTTTGCGAAAAATTTCTAATAAATTACGAAATTCTATTTGCTTTTTGTTAAATATCTTACGCATATGCAATATACATGTTTCAAATGGACAAATTGATATGAAATTTATGAAAAGAATCCACGTGTCTTGGAGGACTCGAAACTGTCAACCTCCTACTCTAGATAGGCGTGATAACCCCTACAAACAAGACCACTTAAAGGTCACGTTTGCGAAAAGCCATCAGAATCCGAGTACCAACCTCCAACGCGGTTAGCTTTGTTTCCTTGAATAATAAAAGGTGCACTGCTTGACTGTGGATATACAACAGTAAAGCACATATGACAACTGGACAAATCGTGCTACATACGAACGTTATTCAATTTACAAAAAGAGCTAAACGCGGTGGAGGTTGGTACTGATTCTGATGGCTTTTCCACAACGTGACCTTTATGGTCTTGTTGTGTAAGGGCACGCTCATTCAGAGAGTAGGAGGTGGAGGGTTTGAGTCCCTCCAAGACACGGATTCTTTTCGCTAATTTCATATCACTTGTCCATTTCGGAAACATGTGCTGTGCACAGTAAGAAGGCGCGGTATTTCCTCGAAAATTTCGTTTCAGGGGTCGAAACGAAATTCCGCGGAATTTCGCGGACTGCATGGCGAACTGTTTTCGATTTCGTTCGTTTCGTAAAATTACAAAATTTCGCTAGAAAACTAGCTTCTAACGAAATTTAACGGAATTCGCGGAATTTCGAAACAAATTTAAACTAATCCATACTTTACATTATTAAAATTTTTGCCGCGCCGCTGAACAAAGTAATTGTTGTTATCAAAAATTTTGGTTATATATTTTTTTCTATTACGGCTACTACATAACCCCCATTCTTATATGTAAGTAGTTTTCTTCTATAAAACGTATTCAGTGTTTCCAAGGATTAAAATTTTGTGATATTTTTACTATTTGCACAATATGAATGCGGAATCGATCCTGTTGTTGCTGGTCATAGGATTTGCAGCGCTAGTCCGGGGAGGTCGCGAAGAAAAAAATTCTACTGCGTAGCAGAAAATTGTTTTAACCAGTGTGCACTGATCGTGTTGATGCTGATCACGTTAGCTAGTGTGGGAGAACGCGAAGTGATAAAACCACGTTTTGCATCGAAGAGCAATTATTAGTTCGAATCGATCAAAGGTAGAAGATTACAACGAAGCACATTGATCTTGAGTTGGGGTGATTTAGAAACAGTTTTCATCTTCTGTTTTCAAAATAACTTCGTTTACAATAAATACTTTGTCACTCCAACAAGGGGTTTCAACATGAATTACCTTCTCAACCAACGATTGCTTTTCCGTAGCGCTCATAAGAGATGCAAAGCATCTCGGTCTCTTAAACAAATGAGTGCTAAATCAATTCTTTCCTCTCTCCTAACTTCAAATTGACTATAAGCACGGGATTAGCATCTTATTGGTCATAAATTGGAAACCTGAAGCAAGTATACAATAAGAATAACTTTTTGTATCCCAAGAACAGGCTATCAATTGGTAAGCTGGGCATATTTGTTGTTTCTCGGTCAATCATGATTAGCAATCATGATGTATAGTTAATTGCTTAATAAGCTCTTTCATTGACTATTTGCACAATATGCGAGGAACATTGCAGACGGTGGGCATTTCTAGATCTTCGCACAGAATTTTCAAAAAACTAGGGCGGGTTGAAAGATCACAAAATTGCTGGAGGATTCTCACTTATGATTGCTTTCAGCAATATACTGACCATAACAGCTGTTCTCATATTCCGCTGACACACAAACACACAATAATAGTTTCAGTTTGTCGAGCTGATCGTATATAACACTATGCTGCTGCTAACCGCAAGTCGAGCACATCTGTATATGGACGCCCATCCTGATCAAGAACGTATAACAAAATTATAACAAGGGGAGTTATTTATTTCAGAAAATATTGTATCAAAATGTGTTATAAATTTTGCTGGTTATTGTTAAAATAACAAAACTATATCAAAATACCTCTAGCCGTAACATAATTAAAAACAGAGGTTGATACTCACATCAACATTATAACAAACGTTATTATAATTTTTCTGTACAAAAATCTACTTTCAAGGTAATTGTCACACCGGATTTTCATCCATAATAAAGTAATTAACTATGTTCCAGCTACGTATTAATATCGAGCGGGTTCAAGTTATACTGAAGGTTAGTTACCTCCCGATTTTTTTTCCAATGTCTACAAAATGTATGCAATTATTTTGTGAAAATATTCATAACTAATGTGTTTATAACTTTCGATATGAAATAAAAACTGGTCGAAGACACACTTTTATCGAATTATCTAATTATTTTTTCCAAGTTCGTTTATTTGTAGGCTCAGTGTATAACACTTTACGGAGCCAAAGTGGTTCTTTGTGATATATACAATCAATATCATTTTTAATATACAGTTAATAAGAGAGAGGGAAGGAGCTAGGCACCAGGTACTGTGGTGACCTCGAGGTTGGGTTTTCACAAATGTTTAGGATGGACGGGGCTTAGACGGATCATGGAAATTTCAGCCTTTCTCATCCGGGCATCATTTATGTCAGTGACGATGATGGGCGTGTCGTCATGCCTGGGAGGAAATGGTTCGACTGAGAGCATCTTTCCGATGGCAAGAGCTATAGAGCCTCTACGGAAACAAAAAGGCAGAGACTCAAACAAAAAAACTTTGAAGAAAGAAGAAAAACCAAAATATTAAATTTTGATGTCTGAAAGCTAATAAAAGAGGTAAATCTAGGAAAATGGCCTGCATATAGAGTCAATACCATGATTCCTGAAAAACACCCTCGAACTTCCCTCAGAAGGGTTGTTTACCTCTGGCCACAATAAGTGTATCCAATAATTGCTCCTCTGGAGGCAAGTCATTTTCCTTCGAGCAGGATCTAAACTCCACGTGATCGATGTCATCATAATAACCGGCTCCGCACCTTGTTACATAAGTTGTTATCGACAAGGTTTATTCTTGTGCTAGATGTGCGTTACGAGTGAATAGTGATTAGACATAAGTCTCGACATCACTGCTGGTAATGAAGCCTCCCTGACTTAAGTCCTGACCTCTGAACCTATCAGCTCGCCCAGAAACTTTGGAACTATAGAAAGCTAGCCACCGTCCAAGTTCGTTGTGTGTCCAATGATTATTTGCCAACTTTGTAAGAGTACTCTGACGGACTAATGGGAAAACTCTGTTGCCTTCGAGAATTGCTCCATTTACATAACCCTCACTCTTCCTGAAAGTGCCCCACCTTTGCTAGCAAGCGAGTCTGCCTTCCTATTGCCGTAGATTGAGCAGTGAGATGGGACCCAAAACAAAGGTAATCTTGAATGATTCGATTCGATTCAAAACACGCATTCTGGGCTCTCTTATGTTTGAAAGAAAGTAAGATGCGTACGCTTAACAGGTTCTATCGACCGGAGTGCCTCAGATAGAACTTAGTTAAGACTAATCCTTTAGAAGATGAAATTAAATGGGTCTCACGGGCTGATTGGAAAATTATCCCCAAAGCGAAGCAACTGCTGCCAGCTTCAGCAACATAAACCAGAACACGGTTCCTGTAAAGTTCTTCGGAAGGTGGTTAGTTACATCAAAACACTTGAAGCCAGTGGATCCGTTGATGCAAAGGAGAACCATCAGTGAAATATCTGTTGTTGTAAATTGACATGTTCTATGGCATTTTTCAGAAAAAGTGAGGGAATGAGATATATATTTGTATCGAAGGTGATCTGGTATTCCCTTGAATAGCATGCTGCTCATGGACAGATCGTATACAATTGAGGAACTGTCGTTGGTGAAGCTGAACCTCCGAGGGGGATTATAACACGGAAGACAAAAGATCTGATGGATACAGTTGCAGATAAACTTCGGTGAATCTTGAACGACAAGTTAGTTCAAGCATATTATCGAAGTTATCTAGAACAAGTGTGTTACTTGTCTCCACATTTGATGAGAGTATTCTAAGTGAGAGTTCCCAGTAACGGTGCTTTGTAAAGGAGTGACCTCCAGCAGCACCTCCAGGTTTCCATGTTATGCGTTGAAATGGCGCAAAAATCAAGGGCAATACGCAAACAACGATACTGAACAGTTCCTAATTTGATCAGGTGGCAAATTCAAAGGCTGCTGAGAGGAAGTAGAAGGTTTGTTTACACATCTAAAAACAGAGAGAGAATAGCTCAGTTCATAGAGTTTGATGAGATCTTCCGGGTGAGCACCCCCACCATGCGTTCCGGAGATAGAACGTAGAAAATGGATCCTTTTCCGGCATTTTTGTATCAAATACTTCAATGGAGTTTTAAAGGTACATTTGAATCAAACATGACCCCAAGGTATTTAGATAGCATTAAGATTGGTTGATGTCATCATTCAACAGTTTGAGTTTCCAAGTTGAGCAGGATACCGCTTCTTAGTAAACACAACCAATTGAGTTTTTATGTAGAAAACTGATCCCTAAAATGTCTGGCCTGTAAATGAAATCAGATTATTCTGGGTTATATTTTGTAAAATGGTTCTCTTGCAAGACAGCTGCACATGGACCTCTTTAGGAGAGATCCACGACTATCATCTGCAAGTTGTCTGATGTGCAATTGTCCTTCCAATCAATTGTCAATATCTTTAATATAGAAATTATAAAGCAAAGGACTTAAACACGAACTCTTGGGGGAAGTTTTATGTAGCTATTTCTGGAAGTTGTCAGAGTGTCTGGAGCGGTGAAGTCTATTTGTTTTTCTGACAACAAAATTGTACAAGAAATTATTCAAATAACGGGTAATCCTGGCTCATCAGCAGATTGCCCTTGACAAAGTACTTCTATGCGAAACTGAACCAAAAGCGCCCTTAATGTCTGGAAGAATACTTGAAGCCAAATTTGCCCTCAAAGTGCGCAAAGGCCAAGCTTGGGGTATATCTGAAGACAGCAACGCAGACAATCGTTTGTTCCTTTCCTTTTCTAAATCCAAAACTGAGTATTTTGAAAGCAATGCATTTTCTTCTTGACCCAATGGTCGACCCTTGAAAGGATCATTTTCTCCAATAATTTTCATGCGCATGATAGCATGGCAACTCGGTTTGTATGTGGAATTTGTGATTAGACGCTGGTTTCTCAGTCTTTTTGAATAGCTATTACTTTGAATTCTGTCGCCATTCAGGGCGGGTACAAATGTTGTACTCCAAGAAACAGTTGTACAGTGTCAAGCTAACCGTCTTTTTGCGATATCTGGGAGGCTTTTAAGAAGTATTGAATCGATGTTATCGCATCCCGGAGCAGAGTTATCTTACGATGCAAAGAAGAGGACATAGAAAGTTCCAGCATTGAGAATGGTCCACCCAAAGAACCGTGGACTAGTGACTGATTCTCGAAATAGCGGTTCTGTTGGTAATGAATTCGGGACAGACCTTTTGCGTGGGTTGGAAATATCCATCGATTGGAGTATTCTTTCACTCGTTGGTGGAAATCGCGGTCTCCGCATGTTGCGTGGGCCGTTTTCCAAAAGCTAAGTCATTGAGGTTTCTCGTGATAGTCCTCTTTGATCAAAACGTCGCCAGTGTAGCTACGTTTTTTTTGCCTTTTGAGAAGATTTTTGAGCTTTCTCTTTCGAGCCTCAACAAACATTTTCAAAGCTCGGACCTTCCGTGTGTTTACGGAAGGCCTTTGAAGGTACTCAGATTTCTCAGAATACAACTTAGTATATTCATCATCCCATCCAGGAGTGGCTGGTCTTCATGTCAGATGTACTTGAACGCGTCGCTTCTTGAGCTTTTAGTGCTTTCTTTTTGAATCAACTCAGTAAGGAATCGATATTCAATCCAAAGGTGGAAGAGTATCAGTTGATTCAATACCAACTTCTTTACCGCCGATGAATTTTGGCCAGTCAATGTTTTCGTGAATGGTCAGAAAGGAACATTAACTGGCTTCCAGATTGTTGATAGCTACTTTTAATTGTGGGTAACTATCGGCATGACGTCATACCATGGGGATCTTGAATTACCTTCCACGTGCAATCTAATTATAGTGAATTTGGAAACATACAAAGACAGATCAATACGGCTTTTGTTGTACCATTTGGTCTTATTCTGAGTATACCATTTCACCAGTGTTCAAAATATTCAAAATTGAAAATCGCCGCACAAATCATAGAAAATAGGCGCCCCTATAATCGCTTTCTGCATAAGCGTTTCACTATTCCCAATCCAATACCATGTACGTACCATATCACCCAATATCACATACTGGAGATGAGTAGGAGGGAGATCTGCGCCCCAAAAATGTCGACGATTAATAGAGGCATTTGGAGGAATGTGACACTGAAGCTATGCAAAGATCTTTATTCTCTTCAGCATTTACTTGGCATGCGACGATTTCTAAGCTGAACAGTCGGAATGGGAATTCTGTAGAAGCGAGCAGCATTTTTTGATCCCGCAAAAGAACGTGCCACCATAATGATCATCCCGATCTTATGAAGGTCAATGTTAAATCGTGGAAGTTGATTTCATCTTCAGAAGAAAGCCATGTTTCGTGAGTAAGAAATATATCGCAATCGGAATTGCGGAATCAAAAAAAAACCGAACACGTCTAAATTTATTTTTCAGATTCGTGATGGAAGTTCCATCTGCAGCACAGTGATTGTATTCTTCGCGTTGGCCGCATTATCCATCTAGAAAGATACAATTTCTGCAAGAAGGCCATGAAACAGTCAATTGTTTCAGATAACTTTCTAACTGTTGGAATAAAGAGGTCAAATGATTGGCCTCAATGTAATTCGGAATATTGAACAAGTTCAAAAAACGGTCCACAAGGTCCTTAAAGGAGACTGAATCCTCGCTTGGACGGAACACTTTTTCTAGAAGTAAGCGAATTTCGTTTTTTTCTTTCGTTGATTCTTCCTAGGCTGATGTTTCTTCGAAACATCGGATTTAGTATGGCGGAATAGTCCTGCCCTACTGCAAACTAGGATGCAAAAGAAGCAGTAGGGATAGATTGTTTCGGGATTTTGTAAATAAACCCCGTCATTACCTTCAGATTTTGCCAAGCTTTTTATGGATGATTTTGTTCTTCTTGCAGCAGCGATCCCCAAAGCATGGAGCGTTCCTCTTTTCGGGCACGTGTACTTCCGCAGGATCATCCATATCGGCTGCGGCCAGAGTCCAATTCATCAATGGATATGGGAATCATAGTAATAATCACTTGCTAACGAACGGTGGGCTGAAAATAGTAAATGATGAAGTGGCTGTGGCGGATGTGTTCCTCTATGACTTAACCATTTCCGCATACGACTGCTTGGAGCTGTCAGCCAACGAGCGCTTCACTTTTTGGGTGCGCTTTTTGTACACTGGCATTCTTGCAAACCATGGGGAGGATTCAAACCACAATAAGGTTACATTTTGTTGCTTTGTTGCTGGCAGAACCTCCTCCTGATGTCTTTTCTGTTAGATTTGCCACAACGTGGTTTGTTGTCACAAAACCCGGCAGTGTGACCAAGTTGTTTGCACAGTTGGTGTACAATTAAAATACCTCCTTTGGCAAAAAAGACGCACCGGAAACAAATATAATATATTTTTCTATATCGACAAATCCTTTGGAAGCATCGAACCGGCGAATGTCACCCGAAGCGAGCCTTGACTTAATAATCTTTTGCCATCTACCAGTGGCTGCTGAATGCAATTCCTTGCAGTCCAGAATATCCATTGTAGATTGCAGGGCGTTCTTTAGGCGACCTTTCCGTGTAAGCACATCCTTGCAAGTCAAGCTTCCGCTGCAGGTTGATTACGCCCTTCTATCCTCGACCTCCCAAGCGAGGGCACATAAACTAATATTCAACATTGTACGCCCTGTCGCCAGCCAATTCTCATTCGCCACCTGGTATGGTAGGTGTGCGGTGATGCGTAGTTTGAATTCCTGTTGATTATGGCTGAATTCTGCTTCGTAAAACGACGCGTCAAATCTCAGTTTTATGCCCAGAAAATCGAGGCTCTTCTACTTTCTGCTGAAAGTAAAAACAACCCATAGGCCATAAGGCGAAGTTTTCGCATGGTACAACCGTGCAAGCGCCCTGTATCTTTTGGAGGCCCATTGCCTTCCACATTTCCATTCTCACCCCGCAAGGTGGAAGGATGATTTTGCTTGGGCGTTAACTTAAGACTAATAGCTAATCAGAAAAAAAAAAACTGAAAAAAATTACACTTTTATTTATTCTATCAGTCCCACTCCGAATCAAGTAGATGGAGAACAATAAAAACGTTTCTACTTTGATCTGCCCCTTGCTGCTGTAGGTAGCATAATAATAGCCTCGCTTCACTGGGCGTCGCCAGAAGCCAGCTTCCACTCGCCGACAGCGATCGCCTTGGATACGTAGGTAGGCACCAGGTTCACACAATAGACTCCGCACTATCACTGAACACAATCCGCGATGAGACACATGCACACGTTCTGGCCTGTTCGCTGAACTATCGGCACGGAATGAGCGTATCTATTGTACTTACCTAAGCATATAAGCCACATATCCATGCAAATTGACGTTAAGCACAGACAAGGCTTCAAATACAACTGTCAGGAAATGTTAATGGAACATTGAGTAAAAGGAGCAGGCCAAGATTCAATGGCAATATAGAGTCATTGAAAGGGAAGAAAAGAACAAATCTATGATCTATGAGAATAGGCTATTTTTCTGATAAATGTACGAATTTAATTGGAGTATTAAAAATAATTAAATAGAAAAAATTAGGCAAATAATGAAAAAGAACCACAATTCATTTAAGAGAAACTACTAAGTTTGTTTCCTTCTGACCAAACTGGATACGAGTATTAGAAAATGGGCCATAAGCGACACATAAAAGGCAGGAACCCACCTTCGGAAACCGGATTCAACGGAGAACAGAAAAACTCAAACTCCTCGGGTCGATGTGAACTCAACCAAAATCAATCCATTCTCCTTGTAGGTTTTTGAATTCACCATAGCTCCAGAGCCGTCTACATGTTCACTGTCGCGTTTACACTTGCGGTAAGTTCACTCAGGTAAGATACGATTCCACGATGATTTCAAGCAGGCGTGACCGTGGAGTGCTCATAAATCTGATATTATTGATGTTTTTAAGTGTGTTTTTATGCATCTCATTACTTAAAATGCAGCATCTGCCTTTCATTTGAACATAAGCGATTCCCATCATTTAAGGATTTAAGTGTATCAAGAAGTTATTATCGAAAACAGTTTGTCCTCGTGTTCACGTTCACGGGAGGTGTAAAATGGGGCTTCTATTCCCTGGTGGGACCGCAAGTACAGTTTCATTTAGAGTCCCTCGCTGGCACTCGGATGATGATCAGTCTCCCCCATTGGAGAACAGACGCTGTTGGTGGGAGCTGATGCTGACACATGGAGAAGTCAGACGTACCAGGTAAGATTTGCACCCTCCAAAGAGGAGCAAACCCCTCTCTATCAAACATACAGATGACCATAGTTACCTGATCTTCCCTAAGTGTTGTTCGTATCCCAAGGCTGTTGCATTACCAACACTCAGCACTTTCACCTGGTTAGGTGGATGTTCTATAGATCCGCCCAAGTCTTTACGCACACCTTCTCACTTCAATCGGGTGACCGGCCGGAGTGCCGAGGTCAGATCAAAGTGATTCCTGGGTGAGAGATAGCTTCCAGTTCAGTGGTGCCTGACTGATTGACCCAAGCTGGTGCATTCAATGCACGCCAGATCTATCTTCAGCTGATCCCCTGGCGCGTGAGCCTAGGGCTTTACCTCCGGGATAACCGAGTTTCGATTGCCTTGAGCCATTCTAGCCTTTCGCCCTCATTTGATGAGTCATTTGGTTCCCACCTCAGTCGCGAACGACTCGGATAGTCCCTGATGGCGAGCCCATCTTACCTTACCTGACGAGAAGCTCCCCTGAAAGGGAGCTCCTTCCGAAATCGGCCGTTTCTGTCATTAGCGCAATTTGAGGCTTCTGACGGCTACGCGGTAGCCTGGCGCTGGCAAGTTCATCATTCATTATCGACATTTATATTAACGACTGGCATGGCGGAGTAATCACTATGATCCGCTATCCGTAAAGGCTGCCTGCTGGCTGGATCTATTCGCCAACTTTGTTGTAGACGATGTTGATATCCTGGACGTCAGCTATGTGACTGGGCTTCACCGTTCTGGGTTCCTGCACATTTTTGACTGATTACGTCATCGGTGGTGGTGTCCGTTCCATTACGCTTCCAACATCGCACTTCTTCCTTCCGTTGCGAAATCCGGACATGTGAAGCCAGGCACGAGGTCGAATACCCAGTCACCGGCGTTTGACTGCCTTCCATCCATCCGGTCGCTTGGCACCATCCTGGCCTTTGATTAGCAAAGGTGGGGCTCGGTTGCAGAAATAGTAAGGGCTTATGCGGCTCCAGCTGCTTCGTCTGGTAAATCGCCCTCGCACAATAATGCGAAGCTGCATTTTTCAATGCAAATAAAGCCAATTTTCTAAAGAGTTACATTATCTCCTGTCGTTGATAGTTTCTCTGCAACGCCAATAGTCCAACCAAACAAGAGTTATTCAGTCCCAACTGAACAAGAGTTGATTAGTAAAGCTTAGAAGGTGTGTGTGCGTGATTTGGTGAAAACCGATGTAAGCATGAATTTTCTTGCCATATTGAGTTTATGAAAGTGATTGTGTGCTCATCCATCCGCCACAGCACCCAACAACGGTGCCGGTTTTAATGGAGTCGATCCACGTGAGATTCTTCAGCGGTTCCCAAACCAGCGACGTCGGGAATCGGCATTATTGGCTGAGTAAGAAGATAAGGGAAGAAATGTGCGTACACTATTGTACACTTTTGTAATTGCGCGGTGCGCGTGTTGAAGTGAAGAAGGCAGAATTAGCTCATAATTTACGGCCGTTTAGGAATTAAATTAAATTGTAATGGATTTGCTAGTGAGCAATCATCAAAGTGTTAACGTATTTTGATCATGGTTTTTTTTATTCAATAAAATCGTAATGAATTTGAGTCGCGTCGTTGAGTTATGATTGGCTCCTATGATTTTCTTCTGTGCGTTCCATTGACTTCCGTACACAGAGCTTGAACCGGGCAAACTTTGTAACGTGAAGTTTGCAGATCAAGCATTAGCGACATTGATTGGCGTTTTAAGTGAAACTTTTTAAACAACGGCCATCTTAATTCGCAATCGCCTTGTTGATTGAAATTTATTGGTGGTCCACCAGGAAGGAACGTTACAAGTTTAGCTCCATGAGGTCTGCTAATCCATGCTTATCAATAATTTGGACTAGGCGAGAAAGTCCACCTTCCTTTAGCAGAGTTGTCCCACCCCATCGCCATTTGGCTACCGTTGCTGATCGGATATACCTTCGAGCGTTATCGGTGCCCCGAGGGTAAAGCACTGGTCAAATTCCTCCACCACCAGTTTGATAGGCATCATGCGCCCGGGTGAGTACACATGCTGCCTCGAGATGTAGTGAAGTGCTGGTGACTTTGCAAGCACATTAGCCTGCGAGTACTCCCAGCGTTCATCGTTGCAGTTTACACTCAACGACGATCCAGAGGGAGTGGCTGTTGTCTGTGACGGCAGAATTGTAAAAGTGCAATTTTCTTTCTCGTTTTTCACCTGCGAATGACAAACTCACTTACCTAAATTTTTGAACAAATTCTTCGGAGCGCTGGGTTGGAGTTGATGACGACCACACGATGATTTCCAGCAAAATCGCAAACGCGCGCGGGAAACAGCTTTCTGAATTGACTTGAAACGATGTATTGGCGGTAGCGTCGGTAGCGGTCCAAGTAACATCTGTGTTGGCCGTCGGCGGTGTTTGAAGAAAATGTTTATGCTGAGACCAGATGACAATCTGTTTTAAAGTAAATATTTTATATTTCGCATTATATTTTTTGTCAGTATTTGCGATGTGTACAACCTAATATTTAAATGTGTTTAAATGTTATTACGATTCTCATTGCATTAAAAGATTTTACCTAGTTTACGACGAGCGGTCGTGTTTTGTACACCGTTCTAATTTTTTTTTTGAACAGTTGGTGGTTGACCTCTAATTGCAGCCTGCAGAGACATAATTACCCAAACACATACATGTTCTTTACTATACATGTTCTACTTTGTACAAGCTGCCAGAGGCCAACTTCTGCTGCTGGTCAGTTTTAGAGATTAAAGTTGAAAGCAAAGAGTTACATAGTGATATGCACTTTGCACATTTCACATAGATATAGCGAGGTTGCCCCCCCCACTACTTGTCTGTGTAGCAGCAGATGGCCCGAAGATCAAAAGTGTTAATTGCAGGCTTTGCCGAAGGGATTACTCAAGCGTTTAATGGCTTGGCAAATGATAGTCTGGGATATGGTTCGTTTACCATTTGGCTGGCGTTCGATGTTTGCTGGACACGGGTCACCATGTCGAAGAACTTTTGAAATCGATATCATGTGTTTATGGATGTAGCCAAAGTGATTTGGTAGTGAACAAATCAGTCTAACAGTAAAGATATTTGAACTCGATGCCGTCGAATGTTGAAAGGAAAAGATAATTGGAAATGGAATAAACTTTGCAGAAGTATCGTGGAACTTAAACATTTCCAAGTATTAAACAAATCAAAATATAT
>NW_026942953.1:0-35684 GCF_024139115.2 Armigeres subalbatus | reverse complement strand
TTTTTTAATAATTTTCATTTAATTTCCGAAGATTATCTTATGGAAAACACAAAGAATTCCCTGTAGGTATCCGATTTTTTCTTCGTTGAAATGCCATCAGTTTTCCGTTAAAATAAAGAAAATCGCGTAGAAATATCTTAAAATTTGTGGAAATTTCCATATAAAATTGAAGATCAGTATAGCAGATAAGATGACTACGTCAGTTCAGCGGAAGACGGAAACCAACCAGCCCCACCTAAAGGTAAGATAGGACTGTAGGGATTATGGTAGATGATGATGAATTGTTTAAATAATTGAATTAAAATTTTATTACAACGCAACATGCTGCTTTATTTGAACGAGTATAAACGAGAACAATACATTTTGCATAGAATGTTACGCACCCTATAGCTTGGTACAGTGACGCCACAGACAAACAGACATAACACTCGTCAAATCAACCGTCTAAGACGAATTAAGTACTGTCCATTTAATTCCACCAGTTATTTTCGTTATCTTTGCAGATACGTATTTCGACCACAACTGAGTGGTCGTCTTCAGTGCCTTGTACTTGACTCGACTCGACAAATTTTCAACGTTCACTGATTTACTGGTCGATTCAAATAATCATTAGTTGGCCAATCGATCACTCGCGGCGCGCACATTGGTTTTGCTCGAGTTTGACGTTTGCTCTCTACCGCCATCTGATTCGTGATTTACCCAACTAACTGAAAACAACAGATGTCGTAAGTGTTTCAAGAACGATGTATTTGATGAGTAAATGTTCAATGTGATATGTCTGTTTGTCTGTGGTGAATTGAAATCCATTCAAATTCTATCTGAATCCAATTCAAATTGAATTCATTTTTATATGTAATTGAACTCCAATAAAAATGTAGTCTACGTCCATTTCGAATACAATCTAAATGCAATGCAAAACCAATTCAAGTCCACACAATCTAAATGCAATGCAAAACCAATTCAAGTCCACCCAAAATCCAATCTGAAACCAATCCGAATCCAATCCAAATCCAATCCAAATCCAACTCAAATCCAATCCAAATCCAATCCAAATCCAATCCAAATCCAATCCAAATTCAATCCAAATCCAATCCAAATCCAATCCAAATCCAATCCAAATCCAATCCAAATCCAATCCAAATCAATCCAAATTCAATCAATCCAAGTCAATCAATCCAAATCAATTCCAGATCCAGTCCAGGTCAATCCAGTCAATCAAATCCAGTCCAAATCAATCCAGTCAAGGTCCAAGTCAAATCAAGTCAATCCAGTCCAGATCCAGTCAGATCAGTCAAATCAGTCCAGATCCAGTCCAGATCCGGTCCAAGTCAGTCAGTCAGTCAAGTCCAGTCCAAATCCAGTCGAGTCAAATCCAGGTCAGTCCAAGTCAGTCAGTCAGTCCAGATCAGTCCAAATCCAGTCAGGTCGATCAGATCCAGTCAGATCCAGTCAAATCGATCCAGGTCAGTCCAGGTCAGTCCAGATCCAGTCCAGGTCAGTCAGAGTCCAGTCCAGATCCAGTCCAGATCCAGTCCAGATCCAGTCAGGTCAGTCCAGATCCAGTCCAGATCCAGTCAGGTCAGTCCAGATCCAGTCCAGATCAGTCCAGGTCAGTCAGATCCAGTCAGATCAGTCCAGATCAGTCCAGATCCAGTCCAGATCCAGTCAGGTCCAGTCCAGGTCAGTCAGATCAGTCCAGATCGGTCCAGATCCAGTCAGGTCCAGTCCAGATCCAGTCAGGTCAGTCCAGATCCAGTCGGTCAGGTCGGTCCAGGTCAGTCCAGATCGGTTCAGATCCAGTCCAGATCAGTTCAGGTCAGTCAGATCAGTCCAGGTCAGTCCAGGTCAGTCAGATCAGTCAGTCCAGTCAGTCAAGTCAGTCCAGATCCAGTCCAGTCCAGTCCAGGTCAGTCCAGGTCAGTCAGGTCAGTCCAGATCCAGTCCAGATCGGTCAGATCCAGTCCAGGTCGGTCCAGGTCAGTCCAGATCCAGTCCAGGTCAGTCCAGGTCAGTCCAGATCCAGTCCAGGTCAGTCAGGTCGAGTCCAGATCCAGTCCAGATCCAGTCCAGGTCAGTCCAGATCCAGTCAGGTCAGTCCAGATCCAGTCAAGATCCAGTCCAGATCCAGTCCAGATCAGTCCAGGTCAGTCAGATCCATGTCCAGTCAGGTCCAGTCAGGTCAGTCCAGTCCGATCCAGGTCAGTCCAGATCGGTCAGATCAGTCCAGATCCAGTCCAGATCAGTCCAGATCCAGTCCAGGTCAGTCCAGATCGAGTCCAGATCAGTCCAGGTCAGTCCAGATCGGTCCAGTCAGGTCCCAGGTCAGATCCAGTCGTTCCAGTCAGGTCAGTCGGATCAGGTCAAAGGTCCAGTCAGTCCAGAGTCAGTCCAGGTCAGATCGGTCCAGATCCAGTCCAGGTCAGTCAGGTCGGTCAGGATCCAGTCCAGGTCAGTCCAGATCGGTCAGGTCAGTCCCAGTCAGTCCAGATCCAGGTCAGTCAGGTCGGTCCAGTCCAGTCCAGGTCAGTCAGGTCAGTCAGGTCAGTCCAGGTCAGTCCAGATCCGGTCAGATCCAGTCAGGTCAGTCCAGGTCAGTCAGGTCAGTCCAGATCCAGTCCAGATCCAGTCCAGTCAGTCCAGATCAATCCAGTCAAGTCGGTCCAGGTCAGTCCAGATCAGTCAGATCCAGTCAGTCAGATCAGTCCAGATCAGGTCAGATCCAGTCCAAGATCAGTCCAGATCCAGTCAAGTCAGTCCAGATCAGTCAAGTCCAGTCAGATCCAGTCCAGATCCAGTCCAGGTCAGTCAGGTCAGTCCAGATCCAGTCCAAGGTCAGTCCAGGTCCAGTCAGATCCAGTCCAGGTTCGGTCAGATATCGGTCAGGTCGGTCCAGATCCAGTCCAGATCAGTCCAGATCCAGTCCGATCCGGTCCAGGTCAGTCCAGGTCAGGTCAGTCCAGATCCAGTCCAGGTCAGTCAGATCCAGTCCAAGATCCAGTCAGGTCCGTCCAAGTCAGTCCAAGATCCAGGTCAGTCAGATCCAGTCAGGTCCAGTCCAGGTCGGTCAAGTCGGTCCAGATCCAGTCGATCCAGTCCAGATCGGTCAAGTCCAGGTCAGGTCAGTCCAGATCAGTCGGAGTCGATCCAGATCAGTCCAGATCGGTCAGATCAGGTCCAGATCCGGTCCAGATCAGTCCAGGTCAGTCAGAGTCCAGGTCCAGATCCAGTCCAGATCCAGTCCAGGTCTGTTCCAGTCAGTCCAGGTCAGATCCAGATCCGGTCCAAGATCGGTCCAGATCCAGTCCAAGATCCAGTCAGATCCAGTCCAGGTCAGTCGAGATCCAGTCAGGTCAGTCCAAGTCAGTCCAGATCAGTCCAGGTCAGTCCAGGTCAGTCAAGTCCAGATCCAGGTCCAGATCCAGTCCAGGTCAGTCCAGATCAGTCAGAGTCAGTCCAGATCCAGTCCAGGTCGGTCCAGGTCAGTCAGTCGGTCAGTCCAGATCCAGTCCAGGTCAGTCCAGGTCAGTCCAGATCCAGTCAGGTCCAGTCCAGATCAGTCAGGTCAGTCCAGATCGGTCAAGGTCAGTCCAGATCGAGTCCAGTCCAGTCCAGATCAGTCCAGAGTCAGTCAGGTCGAGTCCAGATCGAGTCAGAGTCAGTCCAGATCCAGTCCAGGTCAGTCCAGGTCGGTCAAGTCCAGTCCAGATCCAGTCCAGGTCAGTCAGGTCAGTCCAGGTCAGTCAGGTCCAGTCAGTCGATCCAGGTCAGTCAGGTCAGTCCAGATCCAGTCCAGTCAGTCCAGATCCAGTCAGATCCAGTCAGGTCAGTCCCAGATCAGTCCAGATCCAGTCAGATCCAGTCCCAGGTCAGTCGGTCAGGTCAGTCCAGGTCAGTCAAGATCCAGTCCAGATCGGTCAGGTCAGTCCAGATCCAGTCAGATCCAGTCCAGATCCAGTCAGGTCAGTCCAGTCAGGTCCAGGTCAGTCAGTCCAGTCCAGATCCAGGTCCGGTCAGTCCAGTCAGGTCAGTCCAGATCCAGTCCAGATCCAGTCCAGGTCCAGTCAGTCGATCGGAGTCAGTCCAGGTCAGTCCAAGATCCAGTCCAGATCCAGTCCAGGTCGGTCAGGTCGAGTCCAGGTCCAGTCCAGATCCAGTCCAGATCCAGTCCAGGTCGGTCCAGATCCAGTAGATCAGTTCCAGATCCAGTCCAGAATCCAGTCAGGTCAGTCGATCAGGCCAGTCAAGATCCAGTCCAAGGTCAGTCCAGGTCCGGTCCAGGTCAGTCCAGGTCAGTCCAGGTCAGTCCAGTCCAGATCGGAGTCAGTCCAAGTCAGTCAGGTCCAGTCCAGTCAGTCCAGATCCAGTCCAGGTCAATCCAGTCAGATCCAGTCAGGTCAGTCCAGGAGTCAGTCCAGATCCAGTCCAGGTCAGTCAGATCCAGTCCAGATCCAGTCCAGGTCCAGTCCAGGTCAGTCCAGATCCAGTCGGAGTCAGTCCAGGTCCAGTCAGATCCAGTCCAGGTCAGTCCAAGGTCAGTCCAGATCCAGTCAGGTCAGTCCAGGTCAGTCCAGGATCAGTCAGGTCAGTCCAGATCCAGTCCAGATCCCAGTCCAGATCCAGTCAGATCCAGTCAAGGTGATCCAGTCCAAGATCCAGTCCAGGTCAGTCAGATCCAGTCCAGGTCAGTCCAGATCCAGTCCAGAGTCGGTCCAGGTCAGTCCAGATCCAGTCCAGATCGTCAGTCAGGTCCAGTCCAGGTCCAGTCAGGTCAGTCCAGGTCAGTCCAGAGGTCAGTCAGGTCAGTCCAGATCAGTCCAGGTCGAGTCGGTGGATCCAGTCCAGGTCAGTCCCAGGTCAGTCCAGGTCAGTCCAGATCCAGTCCAGATCAGTCCAGGTCGGTCCAGATCCAGTCCAGAGTCAGTCCAGATCCAGTCCAGATCCGGTCAGGTCAGTCCAGATCCAGTCAGGTCGAGTCCAGGTCCAGTCCAGATCCAGTCCAGGTCCAGTCCAGATCCAGTCAGATCCAGTCCAGAGTCAGTCCAGATCCAGTCCAGATCCAGTCCAGGTCCAGTCCAGGTCAGTCCAGATCCGGTCCAGGTCAGTCCAGTCAGATCAGGTCAGTCGGAGTCAGATCCAGATCCAGTCCAGGTCAGTCAGATCAGTCCAGATCAGTCAAGATCCAGTCAGGTCAGTCCAGGTCAGTCCAGTCCAGTCAGGTCAGTCAGGTCGGTCCAGATCCAGTCCAGGTCAGTCCAGGTCCAGTCCAGGTCCAGTCCAGGTCAGTCCAGGTCAGTCAGATCCAGTCCCAGGTCAGTCAAGATCCAGTCCAGATCCAGTCCAGATCCAGTCAGAGTCAGGTCCAGATCCAGTCCAGATCAGTCCAGATCAGTCAGATCCAGTCCAGATCCAGTCAAGATCCAGTCCAGATCCAGTCAGGTCCAGTCCAGATCCAGTCCAAGTCAGTCCAGATCCAGTCAGGTCCAGGTCAGATCCAGTCGATCAGATCGGTCAGGTCAGTCCAGATCAGTCAGGTCAGTCCAGGTCAGTCCAGTCAGTCCAGTCAGTCAGATCCAGTCCCAGGTCAGTCGATCAGTCCAGGTCAGTCAAGTCAGTCCAGATCCAGTCCAGGTCAGTCCAGATCCAGTCCAGGTCAGTCAGTCCAGTCCAGGTCAGTCCAGAGTCAGTCAGGTCAGTCCAGGTCGGTCAGAGTCGGTCAGGTCCAGTCCAGATCCAGTCCAGGTCGGTCAGGTCAGTCCAGATCAGTCCAGATCGATCCAGGTCCAGTCCAGGTCAGTCGGGTCAGTCCAGATCCAGTCCAAGATCCAGTCAGATCAGTCCCAGAGTCCAGTCACAAGAGTCAGTCAGGTCAGTCCAGGTCCAGTCCAGATCCAGTCAAGATCCAGTCGGAGTCAGTCCAGGTCAGTCCAGATCCAGTCTCCAGAGTCAGTCCAGGTCCAGTCCAGATCCAGTCCAGATCCAGTCGGTCAGTCCAATCAGTCCAAGGTCAGTCCAAGATCGATTCAGGTCGGTCAGATCCAGTCCAGGTCAGTCCAGATCGGTCCAGTCAGTCCAGTCAGATCCAGTCAGATCGAGGTCAGTCCAGTCAGTCCAGATCCAGTCAGATCAGTCAGGTCCAGTCCAGAGTCCGTCAGATCCGGTCCAGAGTCAGTCAGGTCCGAGTCTGATCCAGTCAGGTCAGTCCAAGTCAGTCGATCCAGTCCAGGTCGAGTCCAGGTCGGTCCAGATCCAGTCCAGATCCAGTCAGATCCAGTCCAGGTCAGTCCAGATCCAGTCCAGGTCGGTCAGATCCAGTCGATCCCAGTCCAGATCAGGTCAAGTCCAGATCCAGTCCAGGTCCAGGTCCAGGTCAGTCAGGTCGGTCAGATCCAGTCAAGATCAGTCCAGAGTCAGTCCAGATCCAGTCCAGATCCAGTCAGAGTCCAGTCCAGGTCAGTCCAGATCCAGTCAGGTCAGTCCAGGTCAGGTCAGAGTCCAAGGTCCAGGTCGGTCGATCCAGGTCAGTCCAGGTCAGTCCAAGATCCAGTCAGATCCAGTCAGATCAGTCAGATCCAGTCCAGATCCAGTCCGATCAGTCCAGATCAGTCAGGTCAGTCCAGATCCAGTCCAGATCCAGTCAGTCAGTCAGTCCAAGATCCAGTCCAGATCAGTCAGATCCAGTCCAGATCGAGTCAGAGTCAGTCCAGGTCAGTCCAGATCGGTCCAGATCCAGTCAGATCCAGGTCAGTCCAGGTCAGTCCAGGTCAGTCCAGATCGGTCAAGTCAATCAGGTCCAGTCCAGGTCAGTCCAGAGTCCAGTCAGTCGATCGGTCCAGGTCAGTCCAAGATCGGTCAGATCGGTCCAAGTCAGTCCAGATCCGGTCCAGTCAGATCCAGGTCAGTCAGATCAAGTCCAGATCCAGTCCAGTCCAGTCCAAGATCCAGGTCAGTCAGATCAGTCAGATCGGTCCAGGTCAGTCCAGAGTCGAGTCCAGATCGGTCAGGTCGGTCAGGTCGGTCCAGGTCCAGTCCAGGTCAGATCCAGTCCAGTCGGTCAGGTCGGTCAGGTCGAGTCCAGATCCAGTCAGGTCATCCAGATCCAGTCAGGTCAGTCCAGATCAGGTCGGTGGAGATCAGTCAGATCCAGTCAGGTCAGTCAGAGTCAGTCCAGATCCGGTCAAGTCAGTCAAGTCAGTCCAGATCCAGTCCGTCAGTCCAGGTCAGATCCAGTCGTCAAGTCAGTCCAGATCCAGTCAGGTCAGTCCAGATCCGTCCAGATCAGTCCAGGTCAGTCCAGGATCCGGTGGGTCGGTCAGAGTCAGTCCAGGTCCAGTCCAAGTCCAGTCCAGGTCAGTCCAAGATCCAGTCCAGATCAGTCCAGATCCAGTCCAGGTCAGTCCAGAGTCGGTCCAAGGTCAGTCCAGATCCAGTCAAGATCAGTCAGGTCAGTCCAGGTCAGTCAGATCCAGCCACAGGTCAGTCAGGTCAGTCAGGTCCAGTCCAGGTCGGTCCAGAGTCAGTCCAGATCGGTCAGTCCAGATCAGTCCAGATCCAGTCAGGTCAGTCCAGGTCGGTCCAGATCCAGTCAGATCCAGTCCCAGATCCAGTCCAGGTCAGTCCAGGATCAGTCCAGGTCAGTCCAGATCCGGAGTGGTCAGGTCAGTCCAGGTCAGTCCAGGTCCAGTCAGATCCAGTCCAGGTCAGTCCAGATCCAGTCCAGGTCCAGTCCAGGTCAGTCCAGGTCCAGTCCAGGTCAGTCAAGATCCAGTCCCAGATCCAGTCCAAGATCCAGTCCAGATCCAGTCCAGGTCCAGTCCAGATCAGTCCAGATCCAGTCCAGGTCGAGTCAGGTCAGTCCAGAATCCAGTCCAGAGTCCAGTCCAGATCCCCAGAGTCCAGGTCAGTCAGATCGGTCAAGGTCGGTCAGATCGAGTCCAGGTCGGTCAGTCCGGTCAAGTCCAGTCAGGTCAGTCCAGGTCAGTCAGGTCCAGTCCCAGATCCAGTCCAGGTCCAGTCCAGATCCAGTTCCAGGAGATCCAGTCCAGGTCGAGTCCAGGTCCAGTCAGGTCAGTCCAAGATCCAGTCAGTCGAGTCCAGGTCAGTCGGTCAAATCCAGTCATCGGTCAGATCAGGTCAGTCAGTCAGTCAGGTCGTCAAGTCAGTCAGTCCAGATCGGTCAGTCGATCCAGTCAGATCCAGGTCGGTCCAGTCAGTCAGTCCAGTCCAGGTCAGTCCAGTCGGTCCAGAGTCAGTCCAGAGTCAGTCCAGATCGGTCAGGAGTCAGTCCGATCAGTCCGATTAGATCAGTCCAGAGTCAGTCAGGTCATTCCAGGTCAGTCCAGATCGGTCAAGATCCAGTCCAGAGTCCAGGTCCAGATCCAGGTCAGTCAGATCCAGATCCAGGTCCAGATCCAGTCAGATCAGTCAGGTCAGTCAGATCCAGTCCAGATCAGTCCAGGTCAGTCCAGATCCGGTTCCAGATCCGGTCCAGGTCAGTCCAGATCCAGTCCAGTCCAGATCCGATCAGGTCAGTCCAGATCCGGTCAGGTCCAGATCCAGTCCAGATCCAGATCCAGTCAGGTCAGGTCAGTCGGTCCAGGTCAGTCCAGATCGGTCCAGGTCCACAGGTCAGAGTCCAGTCGATCCAGTCCAGGTCAGTCCAAGTCCCGGTCCAGGAGTCGGTCAGATCAGTCAGGTCAGTCCAGTCGATCCAGTCGATCAGTCAGTCAGATCCAGATCCAGTCCAGGTCAGTCCAGGTCAGTCCAGATCCAGTCAGATCCAGTCAGATCCAGTCCAGGTCAGTCCAGATCCAGTCCAGATCAGTCCCAAGATCCAGTCAAGATCCAGTCCAGATCGGTCCAGGTCAGTCCAGGTCAGTCCAGGTCCAGTCGAGATCCAGTCCAGAGTCGATCCAGATCAGTCCAGATCGGTCAGTCGATCGGTCAGTCCAGATCAGGTGGGAGTCAGGTCCAGGTTCAGTCCAGATCGAGTCAGGTCAGTCCAAGATCCAGTCAGGTCCGGTCCAAGATCCAGTCCAGATCCAGTCCAGGTCAGTCCAGAGTCGGTCCAGGTCAATCGGTCCAGTCAGTCCAGATCCAGTCCAAGTCAGGTCAGTCAGGTCAGTCCAGGTCAGTCCAGATCCAGTCCAGATCCAGTCCAGGTCAGTCAAGATCAGTCCAGATCCAGTCCAGATCCAGTCCAGATCAGTCCAGATCCAGTCCAGATCCGAGTCCAGATCCAGTCCAGGTCAGTCCAAGATCCAGGTCAAGTCAGTCCAGGTCAGTCCAAGATCCAGTCCAGATCCAGTCCAGATCCAGTCAGGTCAGTCAGAATCGGTCAAGTCCAGGTCCAGGTCAGGTCAAGTCCAGATCCAGTCAGATCAAGTCAGTCCAGATCCAGTCAGATCCAGGTCCCAAGGTCAGTCAAGTCGGTCAGGTCAGATCCAGTCAGGTCCAGATCCAGTCAAGATCCAGTCGGTCAAGATCCAGTCAGATCGGTCCAGGTCAGTCAGGTCAGTCCAGGTCAGTCCAGGTCGATCCAGATCCAGGTCAGATCCAGTCAGTCCAGATCCAGTCCAGGTCAGTCCAGGTCAGTCCCAGGTCGTCAGTCAGGTCGGTCCAGATCCAGTCCAGGTCGGTCCAGATCCAGTCAGAGTCAGTCAGTCAGTCCAGATCAGTCAGATCAGTCCAGAGTCAGTCCAAGGTCAGTCCAGGTCCAGTCCAAGGTCGGTCCAGTCCAGATCGGTCCAGATCAGTCAGGTCGGTCCAGGTCAGTCCAAGATCCAGTCAGGTCAGTCAGTCCAGTCCAGATCCAGTCAGATCCAGTCAGGTCAGTCCAGATCCAGTCCAGATCAGTCCAGGTCAGTCAAGATCCAGTCCAGATCGGTCCAGATCCAGTCCAAGATCAGTCCAGATCCAGTCAGGATCCGAGGTCAGTCAGGTCAGTCCAGATCCAGTCCAGTCAGTCCAGGTCAGTCCAGGTCAGTCAAGTCCAGTCAGGTCAGTCAGGTCAGATCCCAGGTCAGTCGATCAATCCAGTCAGATCCAGTCCAGGTCCAGATCAGGTCAGTCCAGAGTCTCAGTCCGATCAAGTCGTCAGTCCAGATCCAGATCAGGTCAGTCCAGAGTCGGTCAGATCCAGTCCAGGTCGGTCGGTCAGTCAGATCCAGTCCAGGTCAGTCCAGATCCAGTCCAGGTCCAGTCCAAGTCGGTCAAGTCAGTCCAGAATCAGTCCAGGTCAGTCCAGATCCAGTCCCAGGTCCAGTCCAGTCAGTCCAGATCCAGTCCAAGTCCAGTCCAGGTCAGTCCAAGATCCAGTCAAGTCAGTCCAAGATCCAGTCCAGGTCAGTCCAGATCGGTCAGATCCAGTCCAGAAGTCAGTCAATCGGTCAGATCGGTCCAGATCCAGTCCAGGAGTCGGTCCAGGTCAGTCCAAGTCAGTCCAGATCAGTCCAGATCAGTCAGGTCAGTCCAAGGTCCAAGTCCAGTCGGTCCAGTCCAGGTCCAGTCGGTCAGATCCGAGTCCAGGTCAGTCCAGATCCCAGAGTCAGATCCAGTCCAGATCAAGTCCAGGTCAGTCCAGATCCAGTCCAGATCAGTCCAGGTCAGTCCAGATCCAGTCCAGGTCAGTCCAGATCAGTCCAGTCCAGTCCAGGTCAGTCAGGTCCAGTCAGGTCGATCCAGTCCAGATCAGTCCAGATCCAGTCCAGATCCAGTCCAGATCCAGTCAGATCCAGTCAGGTCAGTCCGATCAGAGTCAGGTCAGTCCAGAGTCCAGTCAGGTCGGTGGAGTCAGTCCAGATCCAGTCCAGGTCAGTCCAGATCAGTCCAGGTCAGGTCAGAGTCGGTCCAGGATCCAGTCCAGGTCCAGTCCAGGAGTCGGTCCGATCCCAGATCCAGTCCAGGTCCAGTCCAGATCCAGTGGAGTCAGTCCAGATCCAGTCCAGATCGATCCAGGTCGGTCCAGTCAGCAGTCCAGATCAGTCCAGATCCAGTCCAGGTCAGTCCCAGTCAGTCAGATCCAGATCCAGGTCAGTCGGATCCGATCCGGTCAAGTCCAGTCAGGTCAGGTCCAAGTCAGATCCAGTCCAGTCAGAGTCGGTCCAGGTCAGTCAGGTCGGTCCAGGTCCAGTCCAGGTCCGGTCCAGTCAGTCAGATCTCAGATCCAGTCAGGTCGAGTCCAGATCAGTCCAGATCCAGTCCAGGTCAGTCCAGATCCAGTCAGATCCGGTCCAGGTCCAGTCCAAGATCAGGTCCAGATCCAGTCCAGGTCGAGTCCCAGATCAGGTCCAGTCAGTCAGATCCCGGTCAAGGTCCAGTCAGGTCAGATCAAGAATGATCCCAAGATCCAGTCCAGATCGAGTCAGTCAGTCCAGATCCAGGTCGGTGGAGTCCAGGTCAGTCAGATCCAGATCCAGGTCAGGTCCAGTCGATCAGTCGAATCCAGTCAGTCGAGTCAGATCCAGTCAGGTCGGTCCAAGATCCAGTCCAGTCAGTCCAGTCCAAGATCCAGTCCAGGTCAGTCCAGATCCAGTCCAGATCCAGTCCAGGTCAGTCCAGATCCAGTCCAGATCGAGTCCAGGTCAGTCCAGGTCCAGTCCAGGTCAGTCCAGATCCAGTCAGGAATTCAGTCCAGGTCCAGTCCAGGTCAGTCCAGATCGGTGAGTCGCAGGTCAGTCCAGGTCCCAGATCGGTCAGGTCCAGTCCAGGTCAGGATCCAGTCCAGATCAGGTCCAAGTCGGTCCAGGTCAGTCAGGTCAGTCCAGAGTCGAGTCCAGGTCGGTCAGTCAGATCCAGTCCAGATCCAGTCCAGTCCAGTCCAGGTCAGGTCGGTCAAGATCGGTCAGATCGAGTCGGTCCAGATCAGTCCAGATCGGTCAGGTCCAAGGTCAGTCCAGATCCAGGTCAAGATCGGTCCAGATCCAGTCAAGGTCAGTCCAGATCCAGTCCAGTCAGTCCAGGTCGATCCAGGTCAAAGTCCAGATCCGGTCAGGTCAGTCCAGATCCAGTCAGAGTCCGAGTCCAGATCCAGTCAGATCCAGTCCAGGTCAGTCCAGATCCAGTCCAAGGTCAGTCCAGATCCAGTCCAGATCCAGTCCAGGTCCAGTCCAGATCCAGTCAGGTCGATCCAGATCCAGTCGTCAGGTCAGTCAGGTCAGTCCAGGTCAGTCCAGGTCCCAGAGTCCAGGTCCAGTCCAGATCCAGTCAGTCGGTCCATCGATCCAAGGTCAGATCAGGTCGGTCCAGGTCGAGTCCAGATCCAGTCCAGATCGGAGGTCCAGTCCAGGTCAGTCAGGTCAGTCAGGTCAGTCAGAGTCCAAAGTCCAGTCGTCCAGATCCAGTCCAGGTCAGTCAGGTCGGAGTCCAGTCAAGTCCAGTCAGGTCAGTCAGGTCGGTCAGATCCCGGTCAGGTCAGTCCGTCCAGATCAGGTCAGATCCAGTCAGGTCGGTCAGATCCGGTCCAGGTCAGTCGGTCAAGTCCAGATCCAGTCAGGTCCAGTCCAGATCCAGTCAGAGTCCAGATCCAGTCCAGGTCAGTCCCAGATCCAGTCCAGGTCCAGTCCAGATCCAGTCAGGTCATCGGTCCAGGTCGAAGTCCAGTCCAGATCCAGTACTGCAGGTCCAATTGAAATTGATCCAGGTCCAGTCAAGATCAGTCCAGATCCAGTCCAGATCCAGTCCAGGTCCAGTCCAGATCCAGGTCCGATCAGTCAGTCGAGTGGAGTCAGTCGATCCAGGTCAGGTCCAGATCAGTCCAGGTCGGTCAGATCAGTCAGTCCAAGATGCCAGATCCAGTCCAGGTCGATCCAGGTCAGTCGATCTGGGTCAGAGTCCAGTCCAGGTCGGTCAGTCCAGTGGAGTCAGTCAAGTCCGGTCAGGTCGGTCCAGATCGATCCAGATCCAGTGCCAGATCCAGTCCAGATTCCGGTCCAGGTCAGTCCAGTCAGTCAGATCCAGTCCACAGATCCGATCCAGGTCAGTCTCCAGGTCAGTCAGGTCAGTCCAGAGTCAGTCCAGAGTCAGTCCAGATCCAGTCAGTCAGGTCAGTTGATCAGGTCAGTCCAGGTCAGTCCCAGGTCCAGGTCAGTCCAGGTCAGTCAGATCCAGTCCAGATCCAGTCCAGATCCAGTCAAGTCAGTCCAAGGTCGATCAGATCCAGTCAGGTCGAGTCCAGGTCCAGTCGGATCAGTCCAGGTCAGTCCAGGTCGATCCAGTCCGAGATCCATTAGGATCCAGTGATCAGGTCAGGTCAGGTCAGGTCAGGTCCAGTCCAGGTCCAAGTCAGTCCAGAGTCGGTCCAGATCCGTCAGTCCAGGAGTCGGTCCAGGTCAGTCCAGGTCAGTCAGGTCAGTCCAGATCCAGGTCAAGATCCAGTCCAGGTCAGTCCAGGTCAGTCCAGGTCAGTCAGGTCAGTCAGATCCGGTCCAGGTCAGTCCAGGTCAGTCCAGATCCAGTCAGATCCAGTCCAGATCCAGTCCAGAGTCCAGTCCAGTCGATCCAGTCAGGTCCAGATCAGGTCAGTCCAGGTCCAGTCAAGATCAGTCCAGATCGGTCAGGTCAGTCCAGGTCCAGTCCAAGGTCCAGTCCGATCCAGTCCAGATCGTCCAGTTGATCCAGTCCAGATCCAGGTCCAAGAGTCAGTCCCAGGTCAGTCCAGAGTCAGATCCAAGTCGGTCCAGATCAGTCAGGTCGGTCCAGATCCAGTCCAATTCCAGTCCAGATCCAGTCAGTCCAAGTCCAGGTCGATCCAAGAGTCCAGTCCAGGTCAGTCCAGGTCCAGTCCAGGATCAGTCCAGATCCAGATCCAGAATCCCAGGTCAGTCGGAGATCAGTCCAGATCCGAGTCCGAGTCCAGTCCAGATCCAGTCCAGATCCAGTCCAGATCGGTCCAGATCAGTCCCAGATCCAGTCCAGGTCAGTCCAAGATCTCCAGTCACCAGATCCAGGTCCCAGAGTCAGTCAAGTCAGGTCAGTCCCGGTCAGATCCAGTCAAGGTCAGTCAGATCCAGTCCAGAATCCAGGTCCAGGTCAGTCCAGATTCAGTCAAGATCGGTCAAGATCCAGTCCAGGTCCAGTCAGATCAATCAGATCCAGAGTCGGTCAGGTCCAGTCCAGGTCGGTCAGATCCAGGTCAGGTCAGATCCGTTGAATCCAGTTCCCAGTCCCAGGTCAGTCCAGGTCGGTCAAGGTCAGTCCAGGTCCAGTCCAGATCAGTCAGATCCAGTCCAGGTCAGATCCGTCCGGTCAGATCGAGTCAGGTCAGATCAGTCAGTCCAGATCCAGGTCAAGTCAGTCCAGGTCAGTCAGGTCAGTCCAGGTCAGTCAATTCAGATCCAGTCAGTCAGAGTCAGTCCAGGTCAGTCCAGGTCCAGTCAGAGTCAGTCCGATCCCGAGTCAAGGTCAGGTCCAGATTCCAGTCCAGGTCAGTCCAGGTCAGTCCAGATCCAGTCCAGATCCAGTCCAGAATCGGTCCAGGTCGGTCAGTCCAGTCCAGATCCAGTCAGGTCAGTCCCAAGGTCAGTCCAGATCGAATGATCCCAAGTCGAAGTCAGATCAGTCAGGTCCGAGTCCAAGGTCAGTCCAGATCCGGTCCAGATCCAGTCAAGGAGATACAGGTCGGTCAGAGTCAGTCAGGTCAGTCAGAGTCAGTCAGTCGGTCAGGTCCAGGTCCCAATTGGTCAGATCCAGTCAGATCAGTCCGAGTTGCTGGTCAAGTGCAGTCCCAGATCCAGTCCAAGAGTCAAAGTCCGATCCGTTGAGTCAGAGTCGGTCAGGTCAGTCCAGGTCAGTCCAGATCCAGTCCAAGATCCATTCAGGTCAGTCCAGAGTCAGTCCAGATCGGTCAGTCCAGATCAGTCAAGTCCAGGAGTCAGTCAAGGTCGATCCCAGTCGATCCAGGTCAGTCAGGTCAGTCCAGAGTCCAGTCGGGTCCAGTCGATCCAGTCCAGGTCCAGTCCAGATCGGTCAGATTGAAGTCAAGTTCTGGGTCCAAGGTCAGTCCCAGATTCAGATCCAGATCCAGTCAGTCAGATCCAGTCAGGTCGAGTCAAATCCAGTCAGGATCCAGTCAGGTCGATCCAGTCCCAGGATCGAGTCCAGATCGGTCCAAGTCTGGAGTCCAGGTCAGAGTCAAAGTCAGGTCCAGAGATCCAGTCGATTCCAGATCCAGTCCAGATCCGTTCCCAGATCCGGTCAGGTCAGATCCAAGTCCAAGGAATCAGTCCAAGTCCAGTCCCAGATCCAGTCCAGTCAGGTCCAGGTCCAGTCCCAGTCCAGGTCCAGATCCAGTCCAGGTCAATTGAAGATCAGGTCAGTCAGGTCAGTCCAGATCCAGTGCAAGTCAGTCCAGATCAGTCCAGATCCAGTCCCAGTCGATCCAGGTCAGGTCCAGGTCAGTCCAGAGTCGGTCCAGGTCCAGTCCAGGTCCAGTCCAGGTCGGTCAGGTCGGTCCAGGTCAGGTCGATCCGAGTCGGTCAGGTCAGTCCAGTCCAGTCCAGATCCAGTCCAGATCGAGTCCAAGTCAGTCCAGGTCCAGTCGATCCAGGTCAAGTCCAGTCAGGTCAGTCCAGATCCGAGTCCAAGATCGAGTCCAGATCCAGTCCAGATCGGTCAGGTCCAGTCCAGATCGGTCCAGGTCAGTCAGGTCAATCCAGGTCAATTGGTCCAGAGTCCAGATCCAGTCGGTCAGGTCCAGGTCCAGATCCAGAGTCCAAGGTCCAGGTCAGATCCAGATCCAGGTCAGGTCAAGGTCAGGTCCAGATCCAGGTCAGATCCAGTCAGATCAGTCAGGTCGGTCCAGATCAGTCCAGATCCAGTCAAGTCAGTCCAGATCAGTCAGGTCAGAGGTCCAGATCCGAGTCAGGTTCCAGTCCAGATCCAGTCAGGTCCAGTCCCAGAGTCAGTCCAGGTCCAGTCCAGGTCGATCCAGTCAGGGTGAGTCCCAGATCGATCCAGATCCAGTCCAGATCAGATCCAGATCCAGTCCGATCCGGTCAGATCCAGTCCAGATCGGTCAGTCCAGATCAGTCCAGATCCAGTCCAGGTCAGTCCAGATCGGTCAGGTCCAGTCCAGGTCGGTCAGGTCCAGTCCAGAGTCGAGTCCAGGAGTCGAGTCCAGGTCGGTCCAGTCCAGTCAGATAAAGATTGGTCGATTCGTCAGAGTCGGTCAAGAGTCGGTCCAAGTCGAGTCCAGATCAGTCCAGGTCAGATCCGATCCAGGATCGAGTCCAGATCGGTCAAGGTCAGTCCAGATCAGTCCAGGTCGGTCCAGAGTCCAGTCCAGGATCGATGCAGATCCAGTCCAGATCCAGTCCAGGTCCGGTCAAGGTCGAGTCCCAGAATTCCGGTCCAAGATCCAGTCCAGATCGAGTCCAGTCGAGTCCAGAATCCAGTCCAGATCCAGTCCAGGTCAGTCCAAGATCGAGTCCAGGTCGGTGGAATCCAGTCAGATCCAGTCCAGATCAGTCAGGTCAAGTCCAGAGTCCAGTCCAGGTCAGTCCAGAGTCAGTCAGATCCAGTCCAGATCCAGTCCAGATCGAGTCAGATCCGGTCAGGGTCCAGTCCAAGATCCAGTCCAGATCCCAGTCCAGATCCAGTCCAGATCCCAGTCCAGGTCAGTCCAGGTCGGTCAGGTCAGTCCAGAGTCGATCAAGTCGGTCAGGTCGAGTCCAGTCGAGTCCAGTCCAGGTCAGTCAGGTTCCAGTCCCAGATCCAGTCCCAGAGTTGGGTCCAGGTCGGTCCAGATCCAGTCCAGATCCAGTCCAGATCGGTCCAGATCCAGATCCGGTCAGAGTCAGGTTCAGGTCGAGTCAGAGTCCAGGTCGAGTCCAGATCCAGTCAAGATCGGTCAGGATCGGTCAGATCGGTCAGATCGGTCAAGTCAGTCCAGATCCGGTCAGGTCAGTCAGGTCCAGTCCAGGTCGGTCCAGGTCAGGTCAGGAATCGGTCCAGATCCAGTCCAGAGTCCAGTCCAGATCGGTCCAAGTCAGGTCAGATCCAGTCCAAGGTCGATCCAGGTCGGTCCAGGTCAGTCCAGTCCAGGTCAGGAATCCAGTCCAGATCGGTCAAGAGTCAGTCCAAGTCAGTCCGAATCCAGTCCGATCCAGTCCAAGATCCAGTCAGAGTCAGTCCAGGTCCAGTCCAAGTCAGTCCAAGTCAGTCCAATTAGATCGAGTCGGTCCAAGTCAGTCCAATTGATCCAGTCAGTCAGATCCCAAGATCCAAGTCAATCGGTCCAGTCGATCAGTCCAAATCCAGTCCAGTCCAGTCAGTCAAGATCCAAGTCAATACCAAAGTCAAGTCCAGTAGATTCAGTCCAGATCCCGTTCCAGTCAGAGTCAGTTCGATCTGAGTCTGACAATCTGTGAATATAGTCCAGAGTCCAAATTCGGGGTCCAAGTCCAGTTCAGTCCCAGTCCAAAGGGCAGTTTTTGTGTCTTCGTTATCGAGGACTTTCGGCAATGAGGCTGGCTCGCCTCGCCTCATCAATACGATGCAGTTTAAGATTCAGCAGTCCAAAGATCCAATCGAAATTCAATCCAATCGTCGAACTGCGACGGCTTCTTGATATACTAACGTGTCAATGGTCGCTTTTTATTTGCGACCCATGGAGGGTCGATTGTATTTCAGACTCTTCCAGAAGCGTCTCTGGAGCTCCTAATAAGTTTGATCTATCCAATGGACCCAGGATGGATACGTTGCACATGTATCGCATAAGCTGATTCTGTTACAATGACCACATGGACCAGATTCGAAGTCGTGATTTGCACGTTTTGCTTGACTTGTGCCGGCTTTAGGGAACTTATGAATGATGTGATGATAGTGTATCCCAGTAGGTGCATTGGAGTGTGAAATGACTACAGCTACTATATATAGACTTTGGTTCTCCAAAACGTTCTGGGATTCTTAATGTTTGAGCTACCTAATGTCAGAAGTCACCATGACACGTAATGGTAGTTCTACAACCAAACAAAAACGTCCGCAGCTACATTCGAATAGACGTTTGTTCGACACAAACATCTCCTTAAAATGTAATTGTTAATTTGGTAGATGTATGTTCTTAACTCAAGACCAAGGTCCTCCTTATTGAACCGGATTGAATGTATTCCGATGCTAAGGATATTTCAAAGAGTCGCCATAGTGACCGATTTGGTAGATACCTTGAGTTTAACTTTCGCGAACATTCAGGAGTACCTTGAGCATCTCTTATTATAAAAAACATATTTTTTTTAACTTGTCGAATTTAAAATCAGAAATGAATCCACATAAATTGCTTATTCGAGACCACACACATTTAATTTCATTATAGACGCGTTTTATTTATCATTCGCGTGGAGAGTTGTTATGTGTGTCATTATAAATATCATTAGTTGAATTCATGGATTTTTGCCAATAAAAATGTATGAACCTTATTTGAACTTGTCTTTGGTTCTATGATCAGAAAGAATCAGGTGCTTTGGTGGGGGCATTTGAGTCTTTAGTTGTTCGCATAGTTTCCAAAAAGATCAAAAGAAGTTTTTCAACTCCAAAACCATAAAACATAAAAAGAACACCTAAGAAAGCATGCAGTTCTCAAACTTTTTTGCCTATTGTTGAATATTCATAACATTTCCATCTCACTGCGGTCATTGGTACATGTCGAGGGGTATAAAGAAGCCGCAAAACAGTTGGAAAAAGTCACGTCACTTTTCACCTCCTTCCACCGATCACTAGATTCTCTTTCAGGTTATGGTGCCTTTCAAGGGAACAAATATTCGTTCGATTCATGTTTTCGTTAGGATAGATTTTGCAAACCAAAGTGGCACACACAATTAGGTTGCCACCTTTTATTCAGTTCTTCGATTAAATAAAGAATTGCCTTCTTTAAGTACCAACTTGGTCCTGTGACTTGTGAGAAACGCTTGCACCACGTTCTCTTATGTCTTTTAAAAAGCCTGCGAAATTACTATTAGTTATGCCATCATAATGCAAGATAATTGAAATGCAGTGTAACATAGGTTACATCAAGAGTTTGTAACAACATGACTTTAGGGCGTATCTTTTTGGTCCAACGAATTAGCTTGTATCTGTAGGAGAGCGATGAAGCCACAAAACTTACTTCAATTAACTATGTACGTAAGTGAATCAAATAGCTTGTTTTCGTTGAAGGACCTCTTTTTTCATGAAAAAGAACAATTGAGACTGGATATGTAACGCCAGCACATGGCATGCTGCAGCCAATACCGTTACTACATTTGATACTCTGGACATTGTATTGAATTGATAAATCTATTCGATTACGCATTGCAAACGTTATAAAAAGTTACAGGAATGATAAGAAAATTGTTTTGAGCTTTTAGTGGGGAATGTACTGCTTGTCATAAGACGAGTTAAGCTGACCATCGGTAGATTCCACCGCTTAATGGTGTATCTTGACAGAATTACATATTTCGATCTCAACAGTGAAGGCCGTCTTCAGTGTCTCGTGCCGGCACAGCTCGACTCCGAGTCCAGATCAAGTGCGAGACACTGAAGGCTGGCTGACTATTGAAGAATAAAATATATCTGTCAAACTCTGAATTAAATGAGTGAAATTCAATAAATTAATGATAACTCTCTTATGAAATGTTACCAGATTATAGAACGACCAACATGCCTTCATCAATACTTTGTCCTATCTTTTGTAGTACAAACTGTCAATTTTCAAAATCCACTTAAGAACCAAAGCGTAATGGTAATCGTATTTTACACAATGCCAAAAGGCAGAATTTATTTCCTAATCCAGGAGGTCCGAAGAGGCGAACAAAACTGTCGACAAGGACATCTTCTGATAAAAGTCAAAAGCAAATAAATTCACATCCATCGAGTTGTCAGACACGCGAATGCGTTTCCGAACCGGATTACGTACCGGCAGCCACCAACACCTACCCCAGCTGGGAGCCGTTGGGCCACATACTTAAGATTCCTTCCAGTCAGCACCGATGCCAGCATTAATGTTTTCCCACCTTGGTGGGCACGAAGACCGGAAGTACACTCCTCTGCGATTGTCCATGTCTCGTCCTGCTTATGACTTGGAGAAGCAAATCCAGAACAAATGTACACCGGTAATGGCAAACTTCGTTTTTGCTTATGTGGTGATATTTTATTATTCCCTGCGTTCGTTCCCTACCCTAGACACTTGGACGAGGTCGGCTCCTTACTGCACACTATAAAGTAGCTTCCTTTCTAGAGGCATCCCTTTCCACTTCCTTCGTTCCGTTATCCCCCAAAGAATCATCAACGTCACCATCCATCCATCAAATCGCATTCTGCTGCAGACAAAAATCTTCCGTGTCTTATGACTACTCAGCAGTTGGATGGTGTGTGCGCTTATTGGCAGCACTTTGTTTTTGGGGACTCACCGGTCATACGTCGATAAGAATTTGGTATTTTGCATTAAAATGTGTGCGATTCCTTATTTAGATTCAAAGGCACTTTTATATTTGTTCCCAGGAGATGGTAAAGGCATAAGTGCCGATAGAATTGACCTGGTATACACAGGGAGCCTATTGCATTGAAAGCTTAACAAATTTAGGCTGTCGTTGGTCCCAATCAGCAAGTCTTGCAAAATTTTCAGATATCTGCTGTGAAATTTTAAAAGGAATCAGAATTAATAAATAAATCAATTTGCGTGTCTAAAAGCGGTTGGGGCCCAGCCATGACCATTTCGTGAGTTCAAATTTACGATTTCCAAATGTTAAAACACAAACTATAGGCCCAGACTATGTCTTATGACATTGTCTTCTGCAATTTCCCTTTGACTTGTTCCTCTAATCATATTTAGCAGCATACTTCACCCACTACTCTATTTTCCGGATACTAAAAGATGCGTGCCGAACAAAGAAAGGTGATGATGCTCCTTTAGCCCAAAGTATGGAAACGAAAAACAGGAACTCACACACCAAAGCACCCGGCTGGAAACGGCTGAAGTCCGTTTGGCAGGGGTGAGATCACCGCTTTTTGGCAACAATTAGTTTCCCGCCGGTACCCACCATTGCGAGTTCGTCCGTATTCCAACCAGAGCGGCGGCAGCTTGCCTTTCTGAGCCAACAAACGCGTGCATGTGCCCGCTTTCTGTGAACCCATCTTGCAGCAAAACTGCTCTCAGAGGTCATTAGCCGGATGATTTATTGAGAAATGAACCAAAGGTACAGAACCGCTTTAATGACTCAATATTTGGCTCTACTCGGTATTGGCCAACGATTTTATCTAATCTTGCACGCCAAGACAGAAGCAGACAGATGAACGGGCAAACCACTTTCAACACTACATTTTTGATTAAAGGGAGCTCTTCGCGGCGTGATTCATTCGACCACACCTCATGCCTGCTGAAAAGGCTTTCGTGGTGAAGAGATTAAAGTTGTCTATTAGATTAGTGAATTCTGTGAATTCTGTTAACTTTTAAGCTATCTAATATGGACAAGTTCTTTTATCTTTTAAGTTATCAGTGAATTGTCATGTTTCAGTTAGCCTTAGTAATAGTTCTGTATCAAATTAGTATCAAACATCACCCATCGCAAACCAAAAAAACATTGTTTTCTTTATTTAACTTGAATTTTGATTTGAATTCAGTTCTTTATTTGTCATGGTATCGCCAGTGCTAAGGAAATAACTGACAGGAGAGAAGGGCTGAAAGCGTCGACCTTCAGAGTCCAACAGGGACTTTCCAGAAGCCAGAAGAAATACAGTATTGAATAATTGTAGATGAATTAAGACAACTTACTTTTCAAAAAACATTAAAAAAAATATGAAAAAGTAGAATCTACTAGACTGGAAACACGGGACAAAAACATAAATCTCAGGTTTTGTCTTTAGGGTGGGGGGCTCCCAACGACAAACTCGGATGGGCGATATTAACTATCCAGGAGTACAATAGAATTTGAAACGAGCTGTTCTTCAGAGTTTTAATCTCCTTGTAGCCAGATAGAAACCACAATCTCAGCTGCATCTTGTCGATCACTTTGAATCCAACCAAAGATGGACACTTTTTCAAAGCAGAGTTTTTCGCAAAATGAATTGGAGCGGAGAAATTTGCAATGACACAATCAAAACGTCAGTCAAGCGATCGATTTAGATCGCTGTAAAATAAAAAGGTAATTTGTTGAGATAATTATTCCGAAAATAACACTGCAACAAGCTTCATCGTCATGTAAAATCCACCTTCCAAACAATAAAAATCACTGAAATTCTAAGAAAACCATATGTATTCATCTACTAAATATTTTTCTGAATAAAATCTTGTCTGTAATATTGGTAATCAAATAGAAATCATAAAAATTATCAATGTGAAGTTATCCAAAGCCAGAAATCTTTGTATTTTGACAACTTTTTTGCTATATCCTTTTTCCACCAAATTTCTTATTTTTCATCAAGAATTTTTAGCTTATTTCTCCTCTTATTATACACTAGTTTATTTGTGGACATAATAGCGCACTTGCTTAGAAGTGTTTTTTAGTGAAACGGATTTTTTTTAATTTCACAATTAATGCATTAAAAAATCAAAAATTTCAACGTCTATTGTCTGTGATTTTTTCCATCCAAATGCTGTATCTGGAACTCAGCAGCCAGACTGATTGTCTAAGATTGTCTTTGTTTGTTTTAACACCTCCATCTGATAGTAAAAAAATTGGAATGTAAAATATATTTTTTTTTGTGAGATTTTTTCCGCGATCTGCTGCGTCTGGTGGCTAGTCACCGGACAGACGTAAACAGGGCTATTTTATATAATATGTTATATTTATATGGTCACCTACCTTGTACCCGTACAAATTGTTGTACTAAGCACACTTGTTTGTATTGCATTCGTAAACTGAAGCAAAAAAAAAAAAACTCAGTAATTGAACTTCCATAAAGGAAAAGAAATTAAATCAGCCAAATTGTGCGTATGTGATGCTGTACACAAACTCAGCTTATCAGACCGAATTAAATTAATTTCCAGATTTAAAGTACATATTGTCGCCAATCTCAGCCATTTTTCCACGAACAAATTAGGTTCACTCCGTTGGTACCAATGAGTAAGTAAACAATTAAAATATACTAATCATTGGTGTATTGGCCATTGTCTTTTTTCTCTATCATGAGTCGAATTGAAAAATGGATTTGCATGGAACGCTTACGACCAGCCCGGTTCTGACAAAACCAGGTCTGCAGAATGATGAGAATGGAAGCAGCCTTAGTCAGGAAGCCAACAGAAGGATGAAACTGTATCCTGATTATTCGCGACACCTCGAATGAAAATAGGACTCCGGATGAATTTAATTATCCCGCTTGACGAAGCTCTATGCGCTGGAAGAAGCTGAAGTGGCGGACTACACTCAGATGAATAAACTCGCAGATATAAAGCATTATCGTACTTGGACTTGCCAGACTTCTTGGAAACATATTTGAAAAGTCAGACCAAGAGAAAGCAATACGGTAAAAATGCAGTGATTCAATTTCCGTCATTCAGGAGCTTTGTCAGTTTAACGAATATGAATGTTAGACACCTTAATTTTCTCAGCAGCTGTTCCAGATTCATTTTTTTAGCCATAGTTAAGAGGTCAAGCTGAAGCTGTGCTGCCTGCACCAGCTGTTAGTCAGAATCTGGGAGAGCACGAACGGCGCTACCGGAGGAGTGGAAGGAAGGGGTTACCCTGCCCCATCTTACAGAAAGGCGACAAGCTGGAGTGTGAGAACTTTCGAGCAGTCACCATCCTTAATGCCGCCTACAAAGTGATATCCCCAGATCATCTTCCCAAATCGTCTGTCACCATTGGTAGACGAGTTCTGTGGGAGATTATCAAGTCGGCTTCATTGACGGCCGGCATGGACCAGATCTTTTACTGTACGGCAAATCCTTCAAAAAATGCCGTGAATACTGCAGGTCCCAGCAGCACCAGCTGTTCGTAAATGGTTTAAGGCGGCATACGACCAGTACTAGACCGCGTGAGCTATGGAAATTACTATGGACGAGAACAGCTTCCTGGAAAGCTTACCAGACTGATCAAAGCAACGCGTTGGATGGTGTGCAAAACTGTGCTTGAAGATCTCAGGCGGTACTCCAGTTCGTTCGAATCGCTTTGCCAGGGACTAAGACAAGGTGATGGACTTTTCGTGCCTGTTGTTTCCAACATTGCGCTAGAAGGTGTCGTACGGAGGCAGGTGTAACAGCCGGGTGCAGATTTCCAGCAGATCGAAGTCCAGTTTATTTGCTTCGCGGATGACATGGACGTGTCGGCCGAACGTTTGCCAAAGAGTGGCAGAACTGTACCCTGCCACCTGAAGCGTGAAGCAACAAAAGTTGGACTGGTGGTAGGAGTCACGTCAAAGGCGGTACATGCTTGTGGAAGTGGTTCCGGCGCGACAGGGGTCCGCCTGGGAAGCAGTCGCACGATGGACAGGGGATTACCTTCGAATTGGTCGAGGAATTTGTCTACCTCAGATCCTTGCTAACGGCTGACAGCAACGTTGGTCGTGAAATACGAAGGCGCATCATCTGGCCGGAAGTCGGGCCTACTAAGAGCTCCAGAAGAAACTGCGGTCGAAAAGATTCTTGCACCAAATGTATCATGTACAAGACGTTAATGAGGGCGGTAATTGGTCCTCTACGGACATGAAACATGGACCAATGCTCCGAGGAGGACTTGCAGGCACTCAGGTATTCGAGGAGACAGGAATTAGCCTGGGATCATCTTTAGCGGTGTACAAAGAGGGAACGGTGTGTAGCGGCGAAGAATAGACCATGAGCTCGCCAATTGCTCTACCGACGGGCCAATGCTCAGAAGGTAGCTAAAGCCGGAAGGGTACGATGGGCAGGGAGCATGTTGCCAGAATGCCCGGACAGCAACCCTGCAAAGATGGTGTTCGCTTCCCGATCCATGAGTACCCGAGAGACGACGTGGAGCGCATGAGCAGATGGAGCAGACAAGGTGCGGAAAGAACGACTTGGCGAGCGTGGGGCGTCATTCGAGGATGGAGATGCGGCCTCAAACCGTGTATTGTGGCGTCAAATTGTTGATTCAGTGTTATCTGTATAGATGTGAATTAAATAAATGAAAATGGAAGGTCAAAATTAAAACTGCTTTTTTTTAAAGTTCAACGGCATAACTCATTAATGAGTTTTGGTTGGCTCCATCAAATGTAATTCAGAACTTTTCTTTTTCTAGTCCGTATAATCAAGCCGATATCTCAAGCATACCATATTGTTATATTGCTGTATGATTGAGTGTTTGACTTTGATAAAATATTGAAAACCAAAGTGTGCATAAAAATTGCCTTACCATAACAAGAATGTTGTAGAGTATTAACACTGTTATTCACATTTTAGAACCAAATCCAGATGTCGATGTTGGGGTAGGGCTGATTAGTCCACCGCCTTCTCCCCCTGGGTTAGGTAGCCCTGTGACGTAACATTGAACAACGCACCTTTTATTCGGTTTCAACAGGAACGATCGTAGAGAATTAAAAGCTCTGACGATGTCCCTGTAGACATTTCTTTACATTATTGTACACTCAAAAATAATCTAACGTTAGATGTACGTGAATGTGCACCTGGGGACTAAAAAATCATCCTCAATGGCACGACTGTGGAATGGGCCCTTAGCTTGACCCAAACATAAGCTTATTTTCCGCCAACAGGTTGACAAGATGGTGCCGAAGTGTAATGCAGCGTACACACCAGTCAAGGAGTTTGACGAACATTGACTACACCCCCAAAATAACGCTCTGGTTGCTGCTTTGTTTGAACGTGTGTGAAGTTGTTCGTGTACAACCATTTGACAGTTAGCGGCTCAGTTGGAAAAATTAAAACAGTTTTGATTTTGGTTTGAGTTGTCAGAGACCAGTCAAGTTGATTCTAACCGAACTTGTTTGAGCATTTGAAGTAAGAGTTACACAAACCCCCATATATTTTTGATGGATTTGGTGCTCAGGATTTAGCGCTTTTCAAGGTCGTTCGTGTGTGATATTGTTTATCCGAATACGATTCGTGACTATTTCGTGCCGCTGTTGGTAAAACTTGTAGGATGTTTGAATAAACGAGAGGTGGAGTCAATGTTGACCAAACTGCTTGACCGTGTGTACGTTCCATAACGTTTTGTTGAAACTAATGTACCCTTTGATCAACCGTCGGTCGTCATTGTCTCTGAAGAATAAACGCATCCCAAGACAAATTATCTTTCCCATTAGTCAGATACACCATACCGATCTAGGAAGCTGCGTAAACTTCATCATCTGAAACTCTAACGAGTTCAAAACAAGTTCGAAAGGATGACCCTCAAAACTCCTCCCAGGACACGAACTTCTAAGGCCCACCGTCTGGCCGGTATCAAAATATTACAAGAGCGCTTTGGTGAGTGCAAGGAAAGGTTTATGGTTCGTAGCGCCTTTTGGATCATTTCGATCTAAGTTATCAAATTTTTATTGTAAATATTCAGTTATACATAAGTTAGAGTTATCAAATTCAAAAACTAGTGCCTCTTTAATGACGTCTCTGAAATTTAAACGCTATATATTTAAAATACAATAACTTTAATAAATTCTGTATATAAACACCAAAAGCTGAAAGGCCAAATCGGCCAACCACTTATGTATGTAAGATGATTGTAAACCGCTAAATCTGATTTAAATAAAATGATTTTTTACTACTACGCTCGCGCGTTATTTGTGATCGAGAATCCACGGTGAGTGGTCACGAAGTGCGGACAGAAGAATGGCGTTGGAAGCGGTCCCAGCATCGATGATAGTGGTTTCTGCATCTGTAGCGGTTCTGCGGCAAACTTTCGAGTGTAAATCGTCGATGTCAGCAGCACTATTATCGGTGACATTCATCACATGGTTCTGGATCTGGTTTTGTTGCAGTTAGTTGGGAAGACTCACAAGACAAATGAATCGGGTCTATTCAGAGCCTCAATTTTATGAAAGAAAAGGTTGAGGCGAAACAAATTTTCATCTGTAAAATTGCAAATCATCGTGCTTGGTGACAGCAGAAATTTGACTTCGGCAGCAGGAATCACAAGCGCTATTGAGTGGTTATGTTAGGGATTCGGAGGCGCATTATTGGAAATAAATCAATTCTTCTCAGGACCACCATTGCAGCCTGAAAGGACGGACATTGTCGATCATATTTAGCAATACCACCTTCATTTTCACCGTTCAACAAATCTTCGAAATACTCGCTTTCACCTGGCTTCCCGCCATAGTCTTTATCTGTCAGCGAATTCCTCTTTCGGTCATTGCATATGACGGGCACTGACGCAGTCTTATGCCGCGCGCCATTGACAGTTGTGTTTCGTTTCTATCAATGTTCTTCTGCTGTTCAGTGATGACCTTTACCCCTCAGACTACATCCCTGGACGACCCTCCTTCTCGTTGCTCCCTGGTTCACTGTTCAGAAGAGTGGTCTATTCTCTTTGCACGCTTAAAGCCAATAACACAGAGATGTGTTTGCTTCACACAAAACGGACCTAATGCAGAACAACACCTTTTTTAGATGAGCGACAGGTGCACAGGCACAAAAAATGCATCGTGCGGTCGTGATAACTTACTTACTTGCCTGGATCCTGTACACCTCCGGTGATGCAAAGGACCGACTTGAAAGATCTCCATCCTGAGCGATGCCCGTATCGCCTTTGTACCTGTTATGAGGTTAGATTTCAGTCGACACTTTTATTTCTTTGTTGAAGCTTTACTCCGCCATGAGCCTCAGGTCTGCCTCTCCTACGATGTCCACTTTGGGTTGAGTCTATTGCTTGCTTACAGATTTCGTTTCCGCCCCTACATAGAGTGTGGCCGACCCAGCCCCACTTCCGGTCCCGAATTTCTGTTGTTGTCGGCCTCTGGTGACAACGACATTAGAGCTCGTTGTTTGAGATCCGGTTGGCCAGAGGCCACCAGGCCCGAATTATATACCGCAGGCATCTGTTAATGGTGCCACCTGCAGGCGTTGAGTGTTCTCACTGATACACACCATGTTTCGCTGGCAATATAACAGCACAGATTGAGGTAATGCTGATCCTTGATAACGGTCCTTTTTAACATGTAAACGTTTATACAGATTCGCTTATTTCGCCGAGGAACCGATACTGTTGAAAATATTGAAATCCATGCTTCAATAAAACCACACGAGCTATTTTGTGGCTGTGCGCTGTCGCTCATCGAGGTATTGTTCTGCATTAGGTCCGTTTTGTGTGAAGCAAACATATCTCTGTGTTATTGATTTTGAGCGTGTAGTCAACAGTCATCTATGGTCATCACTGGAGATATGAGAGAGATCTCCTCTCCGACGCTCTGCTAGGCGATCGCTGTGGAGAACATCCTTTGACCGGGTGGTAAAAGGTAAAACAATCCTATCGTTGTGGTATGCCCTAATATTTGCGGTAGTGTTAAAGTAGTACATTCTGGATATAATACCATTTGAAAACAATTGCGGGTACGCTAAAACTCTTCGAGTTAACGACTAGAACAGCTTTTGTTTGACAAGAATTTAAATTCAAAATGATGAAAAATCGCATTTTTCTTTCAAATTTGAATCCCTTGAGCCTATTATTTGCATTGGTGCTTTAAGAGTCCTGTTATTTGCGAGTATCACTCTCCGCAGAATTACATGCAATACCGCAACAATTGTGTGGTTGACCTTCAAAAATGTCATAACGATAGACGCTGCGTCCTATTATTTGCGGTAGTTTGTTTTATTGTGATAAAACAAAACAACATAAGTTCAGCACAATCAAGTAATATTTGCAGAACTATAGTTGGCGAGCATCCCTATTCAACTACCTAATGTGAAATCGACCAACAGGTAATTTTTGAAGAATTTTTGTAATCAATTTTGTTTTGATACGGTGCTTAACCCCTCCATAATAGGTCGTTTTACCCTATACTTCGACTGACCACCACTCTGATGATCAACGGCCTGCTGCCAAGAACGGTTGGCCCGGAAACCGTACGCGCGCGATACTTCAAAAATTCACGTAGTTTTAAGAACAAGGATTTGTTAAAGTAAATACATGTTAGCCAATTAAGAGTGAATAGATGCTTTCGAATGTATGTTGGGTGTTTTGTTGGAGTGGACTGAAAGTTTGTATGTGATGTCTCCGTGAACATGAATTTCCGTTTTTAGAAGACCAGCGATGACGAGAAGAAGAGAATTCAACGCTTTGGGCAGATCCCCAGCTATGAGTGTTACCAGACGTACTCTTTTAAGATTTTATTTGCTAAAAATTTGGAAATACACGATCACATTCAGCATGACGCAAGTTGAATCCAAAGGAAATGAAAAAGTCTCTCACTCAGTATACATATACGATATGTAGCATACCGTAAGATACTTTTTCGCAAGCATTCATGATAAAGAACTGAGGCTATACGTCATGATAATTTTCTTTTAAAAAGCTCTAAACGCGGGGAGCACTTTAACCATTGACGTATTTCAACTTGTTTTGCACAGCTGTTCAACGGCTTCTTGGTCTCTAACCTAAAATGAACAAGAACAAAGCGAGAATCATCACTTCTCCATGGGGAGCTGCCTATCCGATTCTGTTTTTTCGCACTCGTGTCCTTTAAGTTTGATAATTTTTTATCATGGCAACTATATGATTCAGAACAGTTTTTACCTTTCTTTTATCGTTGTTGTTATCTATTGGAGTATGATTTCTGCAGAGCCCTGAACATTTCGACCACCAAACCTAATAAACTTTAAGTTGGACCAAGAACATTGTATAACTATACATTGGAAATGGGAACATTATTTATATGTTGGTTCTCATGCTACAGACTGTGTTCATTCAAGCTTTTAAACCTAATCTTCAGATATGAGACGGTTTTTCCTATGTAGAGTTGATCTTTTCAATTTGCTCAATAAATGTGTAAATATCAGATACTTTCATAGGGTTTTGTTCTACTTCTTCTCTTATACCTAGGAGATTTTTTTCAAATATTCTGTGTTTGTTATTCAATTTTATTATTACAAAAAATGTGTTGAAAATAATTAATTGAATAGGGGAAAATACGGCTTTGGCAGGTTTTGTTCTATTATTGGCAGTGGGGTTTTTGTCGACCAAATATTATTAAATTTGGTCACAATGGCCCTAACTGATATGCAAAGAATGTTGAAGCCAAGCAGCATAGTCAGTCATAATAGAACAAAACCTGCCAAAGCCGTCATTCCCCCTACTTACACATTCAGCGATACAATTTCATGCTTCAAATATAAAAGAAATATTCAACAAAATGAACTGGCCTATGGTCGAAAATCTCGTTATCAAAAATAATAATAATAATAAAAAATATCCCGTTTTGACTCAAATCTCGAACATGACTCATATTTTGAACACTGGAATTTTAGCGTCCTAGAATTCAAAATTCCATCGGTTTTCCGTACGGAGGACCAAGATCATCAAATTCAAGATCTATCCCATGGAAAGAACCACACGAAAAATGATGAAATGGTCATTCAAATCCAGGTGTTCGGAATAGGAGCCATGTTTGGAATTTGAGTCAAAACATTTAATATCGAACAGAATTGTAAATTTTAAAAAAAATCATGGATTATGCTCTTTTGTACTCTTTTTTCCCTTTTTTGTAAATGTACTCTTTCAAGTCAAACCGAATCTAGTAACACTACCTAATGGGCAAAGTGGTTTTCGTTTGGCGGTTCAATGTTGGTGTGCTGTAAACGAGCTGTCGAAGAACCCACGAAACACTACCCCATCACCTGCACTTTAGCTATCACTCTCACTTCGTGTTGCCTTTTTTCCAGTGGTGGATTCGTTTCTCTTAGGCTACACTGTATTTGTCTCTATTGGAACAGGTACGAGTCACTAGCATTCGACTCATGACATTCTTCTTGTCCGTCGCTCGCTTTAATTTTCATCAAAACAACCGTTTTGCTGGCATCGCTGCGCAGTGCCTGACACTTTATGCGCTGTTGTCGTCACAGCTATGTGGATACCAGACAGGAGAGTAAAACATTACAAACAAGTGTGGAGCAGCAATTTATTTATTGAGAATACTGTTGGGGACATTCCAATTCATCCAAAACATTTATGAGTTCAGGTCTTGAATTCTACCATAGAAGAGAAATGTAATAAGCAGATCAAAATACGCTCAGTAGTCAGTACATCCTGTGTAGTTCACATATATCGAATGATTCATGTGAAAATTCTTGGCGTGCCCCATAGTGATATTCTTCTTGCGAAATATTCACAGGTTCAGCTCTTAAGGCATCTGCAGCAACGGGTTCCAAAATGTCTTTCGCTTCAATCAGAAATCTTCTCAACAGACCCTTAGTTGCCTGTCAAGATATTATATATCTATTCTCCTAGGTACAATTCAACGCATGCAAGACCGTCCAAAACGTTCTTGAGTTCAGGTCGTCAGATCGACAATCATGTAGAAGCATGATGCGTGTGTCAAACCAAGCTCAAATGTTTCTGCTCAGTTCAAAGATATCATACGATATGCGGATCATATGATTTCTGTGGATCTGCAGTCTGCACATTATGGCTTTCCTCATAATGCCGTTCTGGAACTTGCGAAACGTTCTGAAGCTTGAGCCTGGGAAATATGCAGTGAGTATCTTCAAAAAGCTTTCGGCATCTATAAAATATATTTGATTATAACGAAGGCTATGTAGGTAAAAATGGCTAGTTAATAATATCCGGTTATGTAAAAAAAATGATTAGGTTTTCAGAAATCGTTATGTCTTGAGTGTCGGAATCTAATCGTTTTTCAAGCTCAAACAATCAATTTGTAAATTCACGTACATCTGGACTAATTTCTGTGAATTAACATTTAAATCAAAAAAGTGTAACAAAAATGAAATTTGTTTATGAGGGAAGAGTTGTACATTAAAATACACAGGGGAGTTTTGGGTGAGCCCTACGCTCTCCCCCACCAAGAAGCTCAAATTGGAGCCCCCGATAGTGGACACTCAATTCTCAGCCTTAGACAACGCGATAATTTAAAATTCAAAGAAACGTACTACATTAAATGACTGAGAATAAAAAATAAAAATAAACTGCTAATAGGAGGCTTTTAGCAAACATTATTAATGTGCTAGCTAGTGGGTTAAGCATCCTTTTAAAGAAGCACAGATTTTACATATAACAAATATTATAATAATAATTCTAACTATAAATGGTCGGAGTTCAATGAAACCCGCACCGGCGGATTTTCGACTGACATGATATTTTGTTCGTACATTGTGTGTGGAAATAGTTTCACGTCAATTTAATCGTACATTTGCAGTAGGATATCCTCAGTTATTGGATTGAGGAATATCTGGTGCGATTTGCGACTAACAAAGTTTGCTAAACGAAAGTTTGAGCAGAAAAATGAATTATTTTTTGTTGGCGCTTGGTGTGATTTGGTTGAACCCCGGATGCTAACTTTACGACGACGGTAAACACGATGATTGTGTAACATAATAAAAAACATTGATGGAAAAATTATATTATAAGTTGGGGTATTTAGGTTTTGAGGAAACATTTGATTTTAGCTTTGAAAGTGGAACGATTCGTTCGAAAGAATTATCATACTTCAATGGACCTATAGATGTAAGCCGTTTCTAGCAGAAACTAGAAAAAGCACGAGGTCCTGAAAAAAGGTTTGTCGTGTATTATACGTCTTAAGCATAACATTCCAGACTCATATTGTTGATACTTATGAGTTATGCAACGTAAATTGTGAATGAAGAGTGAAATCTGCTCTTCACACAAGCCTTGAATTAGTAATATTTTATGTATGAAATCTGTGTACAATCGAGCTGAAGAGAACGTAGTAGTAGTAAATTGAAAATAATTTTCATACAACGATTTAGTAGTGTCTGGAGTTTTTTAACTTGGATTTGCAAACTCTGCCTGAAGCCATAAACAATGTAGTTTGGCTGAGAATGGATATAAGCGTTATAAAACATAAGTATGGTGCTTTCCGAGGGACATGGCTACTAACCTTCTTCAATATTCTAAATAAGAAACTTTTCCCGCTGTTTTTGTAATGTGTTGATCCCATGATAGTATAGAAATTAGATACACACCCAGATATTTAAACGAATTGACTATTTCTATAATATTTGAGTATCACTTTAAATTAGGAACACTCGGCACTATAGCACCAAAGGACGAGCGAAACATCATGTATTTTGGTTTTTTTACACGTTTGGGTGGTAGTTTCTCCAGGTAACCTGATTTTTGAGCTTTTAAATGCCCTAAATTTTCTTTTGATTTTTTGTGATTTTTTCGTGAGGTTGCTCATTTGGCTGTTGATGCTGGGGTGTAAACGATTAAAGCCAAACCGTGTAAAAAAACCTGGGAGCAAGTTTTTGTCAATGTTTGGCGAAAAGCAAATTATCACCGGAGATAGTCATTAAAGAATTCGTATGTCTTCATTCATATATATGCTGCAATAATCGTAGTCGGACTGATGTATGGATTAGAACAATGCCGTATCATCCGCAAATAATCTCGGAGTCCCAGTTAGTCATATTTTATTTATATCGTTAACATATAAGAGAAAAAGTAAGGGCCTATGTTGTAACCTCCTTCCATTTTCCGTGGTTGCCTTGCATCAGGGAACAAGGAACCACCATACGAAACAGGAATTGATTTCCCTATTTTATAAATAGCTCATAATATATTATTCATACCCTCTAATTCCAATGAGGTTCTCCTTCTTTTGCAGTAAAATACCATGACAATTCAAAGTGTCAGAATACCTTTTTTAACCAAATCCCAAATTAAACACTGGAATCTTCTTTTCTGCCAAACTTCCGTCAATTGAAGTTAGCCCCCATGTAACAGGAATGCAGTTCCATACATTTTTTACGAACAGGGAAACAGAAATTTGATTATATTAACTAATTTGTAAATGTAAATATGCTAAAGGGTGCATTACTAGCTTTAGGGGGTCCATTATAGGCACAAGGAACATCGTAGAATGGAACATATAAATCAAATGAGGGGACCATAAAGAGAGACATAGCGTATGTAAAATGTTTTGGCTAGTTTCATCTAAGAAACACGATGCTGGTACCTGTTACTTGTCATCTGGTGCAGCAGAACTACAATTAGTCAAGAGGCTCATCTAGCGGAGCCACTGAAGTAAATTTTTGTCGTTAGGGGCCCATTACTAGCACTCACTCCCTATTTTTTGGAATCTGTATCCTCCAGAATTTTATCGATTAGTTCTGTTATAGCAACGATTGTACTACTTCCATTACGAAAACCGTACTGCATGCTATAAAAGTATCAATATTATAGCTAATTAGAAAATTTATTAAACAATTAATAGGCATTTTTTCTAATATTTTTTTAAGCAAGAAACTGTCGATACGAAGACCTATAATTATCAGGTATGGCAGAATTCATTAGGGCAATAAAAGATAAATTCACGCTCTGAATGATAAGGTTGAAAGATTCAGATAAAAGTTTTAGCAGAAAGATACGGCATTATGTTTTATTATTCTTGCCAGGAATTGCCATGACCCAGACATTTTGTTCATTTCTAGATCGTTTTATTAATGGTATCACTTCCCAAATTTAGCTGGTAACCTTTGGCTGGCAAGGTGATATAAACGATACTAATAGAAATGATTTCAGAATCCTAGTCCTGGCTTCAGCAAGAACAATTAAATATATAAACGTATCTTTCTCTTAAATGTAGAAGAATTGAGTTTGCATTTGGTTTTAATGTATACTTGTGATGCATTCCCATTGGTCGGAGTAGTCTTTTCTGCTAGTTTTGGTCCAGCTGAAGAAAGGTACTGTTTAATGTTTTGCAAATAATTTTGCTGTCAGATGTGCAATCACCATTGACTGACAATGTAAGTTTTGACGTAAACTACGTCTAAGGGGACGACTCGGATACAGGGTGACAATAGAGATGTCGTAAAATCCCGATTAATCGATTAGTAACTAATCAGTTACTCTCGATTCTTGTCGATTATTGAATCGATTAATCATTTATATAATAATCATTACAAAATTAATCGATTATCACAACGATAAAATCGATTAATCAGAAATAATCAATTAATTTCGACATCCTTATGCAGTATGTAAAATCCTGATTAATCGATTGGCAACTAATCGATTACTCACGATTTCCTCTCGATTATTGAATCCGTTGTCGTTGGGTAATAATCAGGTTGAATTAATGGAATTATCTCAACGATGAATCGATTAATCGAAGTAATCGATTAATTTGCAACATCTCTAGGTGACAAGTAAAATTTTAGATTCGAGACCATCACGAAAGTCATGTAAGATTTTGAACTTTAATAGCGTCTTTATCTTTGATGGATTTTTGAGATTTATATATCAATCGACTCCAGAATTCTCTACCAATTTAATTTTAATTATATATTGGGACTTTGGAGTTATGAACGTTAAAATAGGGTATTGGATCATTTTGGCAGCTTCCTCTTTTCTTGTCCATAAAGAGTCACATTTAAAGCCGTCGCCGTTCAGTGCTGATTGGCTTTTTGGACTCTACTTTTTGTGCGATGTTTCGCACAAAGGAAATTAGAACAATGGAGCCAGACCAGTGACCACGGTCAGAAACAAATATAACAAAAATGAGTAATGTAGTACATCGTGTATAAAAAGTGGTGCAGATGAGGGCATGTTTGTGCAGGCATGAAAGATCAAGTATTATCAATGCCAATGCCCTTGCTAATAATGCAATCATCGCAATGT
>NW_026942952.1:0-24575 GCF_024139115.2 Armigeres subalbatus | reverse complement strand
TTGAGCGCTCGTCTGAGTCCATGAGGGTGGGCGATGTGTCGATATGACTTCAATTTTGATGCACTTATGTGATGATAGTGAATTGAGCGCTCGTCTGAATCAATGAGGGTGGGCGCAGTATCGATATGAGTTCAATTTGGTTGCACTTATGTGGTGATAGTGGATTGAGCGCACGTCTGAGTCAATGAGGGCGGGCGCAGTATCGATATGAGTTCAGTTTGGTTGCACTCATGTGATGGTAGTGGATTGAGCGCTCGTCTGATTTCATGAGGGCGGGCACAGTAGCATTTTGAGTTCAATTAGGTTTCTCTAAGGCGATAGCAGATTGAGCGCTCGTTTGAATTCTTGGGGCGGTCGCAGTGTCGATATAAGATCAATTTTTTTGTACTTGTGTGATTATAGTGGATTGAGCGCTCGTCTGAGTCCATGAGAGCGCGCACAGTAGTATTTTGAGTTCAATTAGGTTTCTCTAAGGAGATAGCAGATTGAGCGCTCGTTTGAATTCTTGGGGCGGTCGCAGTGTCGATATAAGATCAATTTTGTTGTACTGCTCGTCTGAGTCCATGAGGGCGGGCACAGTAGCATTTTGAGTTCAATTAGGTTTCTCTAAGGCGATAGTAGAATGAACGTCTAAGGAGATAGCAGATTGAGCGCTCGTTTGAATCCTTGGGGCGGTCGCAGTGTCGATATGAGATCAATTTGGTTGCACTTATGTGATGATAGTGGATTGAGCGCAAATCTGAGTCCATGAGTCCATGCATTTATGTGGTGATAGTGGATTGAGCGCTCGTATGAGTCCATGAAAGCGGGCACAGTAGTATTTGGAGTTCAATTTGGTTTCTCTAAGGAGATAGCAGATTGAGCGCTCGTTTGAATCCTTGGGGCGGTCGCAGTGTCGGTATAAGATCAATTTGGTTGTACTGCTCGTCTGAGTCAATGAGGGCGGGCACAGTAGCATTTTGAGTTCAATTAGGTTTCTCTAAGAAGAAAGCAGATTGAGCGCTCGTTTGAATCCTTGGGGCGGTCGCAGTGTCGATATGAGATCAATTGAACGCATGTCTGAGTCAATAAGGGCGGGTACAGTAGCATTTTGATTTCAATTTGGTTTCTCTAAGAAGATAGGATAGCAGATTGAGCGCTCGTTTGAATCCTTGGGGCGGTCGCAGTGTCGATATGAGATCAATTTGGTTGTAATGCTCGTCTGAGTCCATGAGGGCGGGCAGAGTAGCATTTTGAGTCCATTTAGGTTTCTCTAAGGAGATAGTAGAAGGAGTGCTCGTTTGAATCCTTGGGGGCGGTCACAGTGTCGATATGAGATCAATTCAGTTGTACTTATGTGATGATAGTGGATTGAGCGCTCGTCTGAGTCATAATGGCAGGCACAGTAGCATTTTTAGTTCAATATGGTTTCTCTAAGACGATAGTAGATTGAGCGCTCGTTTGAATCCTTGGGGCGGTCACAGTGTCGATATGCGATCAATTTGGTTGTACTTCTGTGATTATAGTGGATTGAGCGCTCGTCTGAGTCCATGAGGGCGGGCAGAGTAGCATTTTGAGTCCATTTAGGTTTCTCTAAGGAGATAGTAGAATGTAGAAAGTAGAATGAGTGCTCGTTTGAATCCTTGGGGGCGGTCACAGTGTCGATATGCGATCAATTTGTTTACACTTATGTGATAATAGTGGATTGAGCGCTCGTCTTAGTCAATGAGGGTGGGTGCAGTGTCGATATGAGTACAATTTGGTTGCACTTATGTGTTGATAGTAGATTGAGCGCTTGTCTGAGTCAATGAGGGCGGCAGTATCGATATGAGTTCAATTTGGTTGCACTTATGTGTTGATAGTGGATTGAGCGCTCGTCTGAGGCCATGAGGGCGGGCACAGTAGCATTTTGAGTTTATTTAGGTTTCTCTAAGGCGATAGTAGAATGAGCGCTCGTTTGAATCCTCGGGGTGGTCACAGTGCCGATGTGAGATCAATTCAATTATTTTAATAAACCTAAAATGTTTTTCTTATTTCAGCAATCGTACACTACTTTTTAATAACATTTACTAACCGTCTCAAAATTTTAATCCACAATAAATAGAAGTAGATTGTTAGAAACCCAGATAAATTTTAGAAAAAAAAGTGATATTGTAAAAACCTCAGCTATGAGCAGCAGGACTTCGCGATTTCGTAGAAACTTCTTATAGTTGGGAAAATCATATTTGAAAAGAATTTTTACCTCTAATTGAATATTAAAAGGTTTTCTGGACTTGAAGATACAAAAGTTGAAAGTTTAATCATACATCGTGGAACCATTGCTAACATAATCCTGAATTTGGCATCAAAACATTTTCACTTGGTTGAAAACTACCAAAAATATGTGAAGTGTGATAGTACGGTTTTTTTTTGTTAAAAAAAACACGTTGGGGACATAGGAGAAGGGGGTCAAAATCTACAAAAAAAGTGGATTGCCCTAGTAATTAGTAGAGACATAAGCCATTCAACTAATTCCTTCATAAAAATAATTTATTTTTGATTAAAGAAGTTATGAAAATTTTCAATGAAATTGTTATGCGGATACATTCAGTACAAGCAAGCATGTATATATTTTCTACATTTCTTCCGAAAAAAGGCACAATTTCCATAATGGTATACATGGCCAAACCCCCCATAGATAATTCTCATTGCCACATGGTTAAATTCATCTACCCAAAATGAAGTTCAAACAAGTCAAAATTAAGTTCAATTCCCTTAATTCTAGATCGATGCTGGGGAAGCCAAATTTTAGTCGAATGGGCCAGCCTGAGCTTTAGTATTTGATTTTAGTATTTGATTTGAGTTTGCGTTTGATCATGTGTAGAAAAGTATCTGAATTCTAAGTTGTTTCCACCTAACGAAAGGTTTGAATAGGTTCAAAAAACCTAAGTTTGAGATAAACCCCTTCAACCCAATTTTTAATTCCCCATCGAACTGCTATCGTTAGGTGGTTTACTTTTTCTGTTTCTGATATCATCGGGTGGAATGAGACAACTAAAACAACTCAAAATTTAGGTTGTTTGATCGATCCGTGTATAATAACCATATTTCATCATATTGCTTTTGGAAATGTTAATTTAAAATGAACAAATCTATTAACAAGAAAACAAAACCTTTTTGTTTCTTTATTAAGAAGAAGATCTTTATCTTTATTAAGAAGATTTTCAGCCCTAGGCTGGCTCGACTCAATAAATCTTTTCTTGAATTCAATTACATGTAAAATGTGAACAGTACTGCCCATGATATCATGATTGACGTAATAACCTTTCAAAATTTCAGCTAATTTAACTTACTTTCGCATTTACTACGGTAATTCAATCGTTGTAACATCGATAAGTTGCATGTCTCAAACCTCATTTAAGTTTTTACGGGTAAATTGTTTAAGATTTGCGATATTTGTCTTCAAGTAATTCCAAATATCAACTATAAAATCATGGGCAGATTAAGTACCCAACATTTTATATTAAATATTCAAAAATAGCAAAATTCATTTAATCATCGTACAATGTTTTGTAAAATTGTTCTGAAACATACCAACAATCGAGCGATCAGAACCAATTTCCAAATCGAATGTCGAATGTCGGAGGTGTATTTTCCTATAAATTTTGACTCAAAGCTCCATAAAAACATCTAATCAAATGCGCAGCTTATGCTACAAGCGATTGAGCTTAAATTTTGAGGGATTGATATTCTTACCATAAGACACAATCCAAGAGGGGGGCGTGGAATTCGACAACTTTTGTTTCCTGGGCGAGTCTACTGGATACCTTGCGTAGGCGCGGGGTTCATAGTGACTTGAGCGCTTGCAAGAGCCCTATGATGGCAAACACAGCACGAGTTTGAGTCTAAATATGTTGCACTGAGACGTTCATAGTGACTTGAGCGCTCGCCAGAGTCCCATGAGAGCGGACACAGCATGAATTTAAGTACAAAATTGTTACTCTGAGACGTTCATAGTGAATTCAATACCTAATTTCCATAACGACTTATCTGCTTTTGTAAATAAAGATCAAACGTCGATTTGACGAATCTGATGGCACTTCCATGCTAACCATCACCATCTACACGTAAGTGAAGGCTTCGGCTACCTGTTATGGTGTTGGTTTACGTGGGAGTGCCATTAGATTTATCAAATCGACGTTTGAATCTTTGTTTACAAAACCAGATAAGTCGTTTTGAAAATTTGTTATTGAATCGAGTGCCCCCAGAGGTCCCATAAGGGCGGACACAGCATTGTTACTCTGATTCGTTCATAGTGAATTGAGCGCTCGCCAGAGTCCCATAAGGGGAAAAACAACATGAATTTGAGTACAGGATTGTTACTCCGAGACGTTTATAGTGAATTGAGCGCTCGCTAGAGCCCATGAGGGCGGATACATCATGAGTTTGAGTTCAAAACTGTTGCCTTGAGACGTTCATAGTGTCTTGAGCCCTCGCTAGATCTCCATGAGGGCATGACTCAGATTCGATTTGATTACAATTTGGTTACTCGTAGGTGCTCATAGTTAAATGAGTGATCGTCTAAGTCCCATGTGGGTGGACATGAATTTGATTTGAGTACAATTCAGTTTACTCTGAGGCTTTCATAGTGAATCGAACGATCATCTGAGTCTCATGAAGGCGGACACAGATTCGATTTGCGTACAATTTGATTACTCTGAGCCTGAGGTGTTCATTGTGAAATGAGTGATCATCTGAGTCCCTTGAGTGGGCGGACATAGATTTGATTTACTCTGAGGCCTTCATAGTAAGTTGATAGATCCTTTGAGTTTTGTAGTGCGGACATAGTATCAATTTTAGTACAATATGTTTGATTCGAGGCATCCATAATGAGCTCAGCGAACGTCTGAAACCCATGAAGTTAGACACAGATTCGATTTGAGTACATTATGGTTACTCTGAGACCTTCATTGTGAGTTGGGCGGTCTTGTGAGTCATGTGAGGGCGGCCTTAGTAGCAATTGGAGTACAATTTAATTGCTCTAAGGCATTCATAGTAAATAGTTTGTTTTGGTCGATTGATGAACATTTAAAATTAAAATTTAAGCCGGTACACCTTATTAGTTTTCATTTTACCGTGACACACCACGATAACAAATTTGTCTTGGCTTAGACAACGGACAGCACTCTCATGCAACACTTTTGTTGATTAGTGATAAATTTTCCGATGCCGAAAAAAATCTTTTTACTAGAGTAGGAATCAAACCGACATTTCTCAGCACATGCCACTAGACGATTGAAGTTACCCAGAAGCATTTTAAACGTCCAAAACACATGGGCGTAAAACTGTTATAATGAAGTAAAGCTTAGGAGTGTGAAAACAAGCATTTTTATGGAATGTTTGTTCAATGAAGATAGGGGGAAAGACGGCTTTGGCAGGTTTTGTTCTATTATTGGCAAAAAAACTAACTAAATTGGCAGAGGGGGGTTTTGTCCATCGAATTTTATGAAATTTGGCCACAATATTCTTTGATATGCAAGAATGTTTAGGCCAAATTTGAGCCTATTCAGTCATTAAAAACCATGCCAATAATAGAACAAAACCTGCCAAAGCCGTCATTCCCCTACCTAAATTTGTGGAGACAGAAACTTAAAAAAAGAAAAAAATGTCAGGTGCAGGCGAAATTCAACGGACGTGGACGTAAAGACATTTGTTCAGTTTGTTGAGCTGAGTCGATTGGTATATAATACTATGGGTCTAAGAGCCTTTTATAAAAGTTCGTTGTCAGGTGAAATGATAGCCTTTCTTTACAGCAAATGATCAGAGTGCAAAATTTTCCTAAAAAGCATTTGCAAATTAGTGAAAATATCTTCAGAAGTTTCGATACTGGTTTGAAGCTATTTCAAAAGGCATTCTAAGTTGGCGGTATTTCCTTTAGAAAATGTTTTGATAATATGAGGTAATTAGAAGGCTAGCTTGTCAAAGTTAGGCATTTCGTATGAAAAACAACCTTTGTTGAGGCAGTCATCAGTTCGAGGCGCGTAGGACCTCTAAATTAAGTAAAAGTTTTCTATATTTTTTTTAGATAAAAATGCATTGGTATTAAATGGAGGCGATTTAAATAGACAACAAAAACTTGACTTGAACAGAGGGCGGAGTAATCAAGAAAAAAATAATCCAATATTCAATACAAAGTACAGTTGAAATTTCGACCAATGTTTTACTCATCAACATAATTGTTTTCGAAAGAAGTCGGCACATAGACCTGTAAAAATCATAATACGATGCAATCAATGAGTTTAGAAAGCGAAATTTCATTGGTATTTTGAAAACTATAGGAGTTCCGTTCCATCACAGTCTATATTTTGAATATCCTATTTCATTAGAATTTCACTTTCATTCTAACATGCCAATTGAACTCGAGCAAAAACGATGCACGCGCCACGAGTGATCGATTGGCCAACTAATGATTATTTGAATTGACCAGTAAATCAGTAAACGATGGGAATTTGAGGAGTGTTATGTCTGTTTGTCTGTGCTTTACATATGAATTCTTGTTTATGCAGATGTATATGACGCATCAAACTAATATCTGGTGTTACTCTGGCGGTATTACGTGTTTTGTTTGATCTAAAATAAGTATTAAATTGAATTTATTCACATTTAGGCGTGGGGCGCAATTTTCAAATCAAAAAAGTTTGATGGGCGGATTTTCCAAGGGGCGCAAAATTTTAAATGTATGAGTAACCAGCTCATGATTTGCCATGACAGCACTGCTTGTGAGTGGCTGAATGCGAAATTGAAAGGTCGGTGTTGGAAATGATTTTTCGGCTGCACCCAGTCGCACTCACCACGGCGGCGATGAAGGCGACTGCAGATTATACTGAGATCCATGTTTTTCACTGCATTGACTGTGAAATATTTCTACCCTGGTAGCAACTAATCCGGGACACCAGATGAAAATCAGCGCAAGGTGATCGAAGGCTGGATACTTGAGCTGGTTCTTGAGCTCCAAGTCCAAGATTTTGATTTCTATGTGACCCCAAATGACATGAGTGAAATCCGATGATAGCAGCTCTCCATGGGTTCGTGTGCACGGCCCGGAGATCTGGAGAGAAGAGAGTGAAGAATGGCTTGCTCCTCACCGATTGACACGCTGAGGTGTTCATCATAACCCCACATTTCCCTTCTTCTCTTATGAAAAGCCTTATTTGCTCGAGGAGACGAAGATGAACACTGAGCATGTTGTATTTGAGATACCGATTAACCCTTGTGTGGCCAGCTGGGTACCCGGGTACCTTTTTGGAATTCAATTCGCGATATCTAAATGAATTTTCATAGTAGGAGGTTGAAACTCTGTCATATCCACAATAATGAAGGCCAAAATCGATTGTACGGGTTAACTGAAATTTTGATTTAGGAGGGGTGGAGGGAGGGGTTCCGACATTTTTTTACCCTTTAAATGGCCGGCTGGGTACCCGGGTACCCACGAAACTAAAATGCTTATATTTTAGGCAATTTTTAACCATTTTTAATCGTTTAATTCGTTCGTCGATTCAAAATTTTGTCCTTTATTTTGCTGTTTTAGGATTGGACCACCAGGAAATCCGGATTTTTAGGGACATGTCCTGCATAGATTACACTGATCGTGGATTTCGATAGGTAATTAGCAATATGGGTATCAAACTTCTTGATATTTCACCAGCAGGTTGATTTTTATTGATTTGGGTCCATCAGACGTGCAGATCTTCAATTGGCCATTCCAGAACAGGTTCCTCGAGGGGTCATAAGTGGCCATGAACACTTTTCAAGGGAACATCAATAATATGGGTATCAAACTTCTTGAAATTATTTCTAACGTGTGTTCTTGACAAGTTGAGTCCGGAGTGGCCACTTTGGAACAAGTTTCCCGGGTGGGGAGGGGAGGGGCGGGAGGGTGTTTGGTCAATGTTGGCCGAAAACATTTCTCAATGGATCCCCAATAATATGGATGTTAAAATTCTTGAAACTTCCACAGCAGGCTGTTGTTTACTATCTTGGTTCCAACAGATGTGTGAAAATTTGAGTGGCTATTTCGGAACAGGTTCCCAGTAGGGCCAAGAATGGTCATGACACATTCTACGGACAGATCCACCAGAGAACCAACTTTTCAAACTCAATTTTTGACATTATCCATGTGTTTTCCATATTTTACAATACCTAAATCATCAAAGAAAATATTTGGTATGTTATTAGTTTGACGAAAAATAAGTTTTAGACTAACAATTAGTTTAATAGATAATAATGAAGAGAGACGGCTGTTTAGACATATTAGCCCAAATTGACTGTAAATTGGGTTCTGATGCATCAATTTGCACTCTGTTGTCACCTATTGAAAGAAGAAAAGGTATAGAATCTGTGCCCTATGTGAAATTTGATTTGAAATTGAAGAAAAACTGATTTTCGGCAAGGTAAAATCAGTCACTAAAAAGCGTTGTAACGTCACGAAAAATTGACTGTTTTAAATTTTCTGAGAAGTACATGTAAGCCTTGAATTCAAAATGTCGTATGCTCTTTGTACTCAAAAAAAGCTTTGTTTTGATGGTAATAGAAAGAAAATCGGTGGTAAATAGCCTGAGTTTCACCTAGGTGAAGTTTGCGTTGTAACGTCACGGAAAAACATTCTTCATAAAGCCTACGGAGCTTGTAACATGTCCGGACAGATTGACTTAATTTGTGTTCAGCTCTAGGTTGAACATATAAATATAAATATAGAAAGCGAGTTTTCAATTGATGTGATATAGGGTGAAGTAGTGCTTAGGCGATATCACCCATTTCCGTCGGAATATGCAGGACAAGTGAAAAATCTGTTGAATTATTCTCTGTAAAGTAAAATAAAGCGGGTACTAACAAAAATGCACAACATAGTGCTATTTTTTTCACATTGAATAAATACAACAGTGATGGCAATTGATATTTGCCCACAGTACAACCAGCTATATTGACTTCTAATCTAGACTTCTAGACTTCAGGGAATAGTTTCAAAGCTCGATGAAATGCGTTTGCACCTCGCAGACTCCGATGGCATTGAAATTTGTTCTCGAATGCCTTTGCATTACAAGCAGAAGCAATGAAAGCGTAAATGGCTACTTCGATTTATATTTTAAAAACACTAATTAATCCTCGTTCGTTCAAAAGGGTTGAGAAACATATAAGAAAAGACTGAAATAACACTGATTGGTGGAAAGGTCTTATTTTTAAGATTTGCTTTTACGCAATGTGAATTGTCCTGCCAAACGCAACTTGTTGCAACCAAACCGGACAAGCATAAATGCCGAAAAAGTGATTTTTTTAATACAGGTTTTGTATTTTAGTATTTTGGCCATAACTTTTGATCACATAGTTCGATTTTGTCAATTTTCAATAGGAAACAATGAGACAGGATTCCCCGTCGAATGCAACTTTAACATGAGCAAATTAATTAAGGTTATGATGAGTGATATAATGAGTGAGTTTTTTTCATGGTTTTAGTGTATAATTTTTTTTTATTTTGGCCAAAACATTTAATCCCATAATGCGATCGGGCTAATAAGATATAATGGGACAGGATTCTCCGTCGATTGCAATTTGTCACGAGCAAATTGGTTGAAGTTAAGTGCCCGAAAAATGAGTGATATTTTTCTTGCGCACAGACATACACACACATACATACACACGCGCAGACATCACCTCAATTCATCGAATTGAGTCGATTGGTATGTAACACTATGGGTCTCCGGGGCTTCTATAAAAAGCTTATTTTTGGAGCGAACATATACACCCAACCGGTGATTGTTAGATTTTCTAGATCCTACCAAAATCTGTATAAGAACTGGGCATATGCGAAATTGTTAGATTCTTATACAGAAAATGTAAGCTCTCATACAAATATTGTTAGAAAAGCTAACAAAATTGTAAGGTCTCATACAATATTTGTATAAGAATCTACCAATTTCGCATATGCCCAGTTCTTATACAGATTTTGGTAGGTTTTTATACATAATTGTTAGAAAATCTAACAATCGCCGGTTGGGTGTAGCCTTCACGTTTACTTAGTATACGAGAAAGGCAAAAAGGGGCACATCAATGAATAGACTATCGTAGAATCTTATTTAGGTCTTTTCAATGATGAACTTATATTTATAAAAAAACAGTTAAAAAGGTCTATTCTAAAATCTCATTGTGCTCATTCAGTTTCCCCTTATCGAATTATTTATACTAAAATATCGCGTACACGCACATACATGATCAACTAGACCTCGGCCAGGTTACTGAATTTGTTTTGCCGAAAGAAATACTGCCTCCAAAGGTGCCAGTTTAGTTAGGAACAGGAATAGTACTATGCAACCATCAATATGAGATGTCGCGGTGTAGAAGTCTGGGCGTCAGTAAGTCAATGCGGCTGCATCTACATGCGTCCGATACCAAATGAAATGTGACACTATCAACGATGGTGTTGATAAACAATATACTTATAAGATAACTAATGATAGATTTCTTGAAGTATCTTGTATTTTGCGTGGAATAAACAATCTGTCAATACAATTTTTCAGATCTTGTCTTGCTATTGCAGTTATCTTCAGTTTGGCGTTTGAAAACCCAAGCATCAAAGCATGCGTTTAGAATATGATGTCTAATGGCACACACTTCCTTCTACTATCACGATATAATTTATCATTTGATTTCAAATGTATTTTTCATAAAATATTCAATTTCAGTTATGCCGCATTGTTTACATAAGACCAAACACTGTGTATTATGAAAGATATTTTAGTTACTAGATAAAGATTGTCGCTTCGGATCCCTTTGTTCTGCTGTCCGAAACATGTGTGGTACAATGGTACATACCTGTCAAATCGTATGGATTTTCCTTCTTTGACATTTAGCTCCCCTATCCTCGCCAGCAAAAGATGTTCCGGACAGCGACGACAGCGACAATCTTTATCTAGTAACTAAAATATCTTTTTTATTATGCTCGAACGATCACGTTTTTGTTTCTACTTGGTGGGATCTTGCAAAGAAACCAAAATATGTGTTCCAGATTGCATATTTGGGCATTGGATTTGACACTCCGTGCCATTGATTAAATACCAGGATTTCGTCTAATAAATTATCGAATATTATATCTTCCTATTTTGGTACAATAACAAACTATACGGATCAAAAACTTATGTTAAAATTGATTTTATAGTGGAATACTTTTTTCGTGACGTTACAACGCATTGAAAACCTGTTTTTTAGAGTACCTTGCGTTGTAACGTCACGAAATGTTGATGTCGAATAAAACGAACTTAGTCCGTATTTTAAGCATATTACCCCGTAGAATCATCGATTATCCTCATATATTTGAAGGGTGTTCATTATTTTTGGAGTAAAATAACGATCAGAGCAGATAATTAACCATGTTTAAGTCGAGGTACAAAGTCACGAATCCACGCGCGTTGTAACGTCACGCAGCAAATTTCATCCCAGAAAGCCATTTTTCTACACAAATTCGAAGTTGATATATCTGTTCGATCAGAAATTTTATAAGGATTCTGAATATGTAATAATATACATATGTTTACTGATGTTTTATGCAAGTTTTCTTCAAAAAAACATTTAAAAGTACGTCAAAACGTTGTAACGTCACGCCGGAATGTGTCTCATACACATTTTCCAATGGAACCTCAACAATATGGGCATCAAACTTCTTGAAATTGCCTCAGCAGTGTGTTTCTGATTGTTTTAGAGCCACCAGGCGTGCTGACTTTATAGTTTCCATTGCAGGACATGTTCCCGTAGGGTGTTAAGTGGCCATAAATACTTTTCAATATAAATAAATATAAAAAAAATAGAGAGCTGCAGTTTTTTTTTTTGTAACCCTTGTGTTGAGAGCCAAATCATCGCAAGGACCACCCTTTGACACCAGAAGGCAACCAAGTGGACCACCGAAAGCTCCGAAACATCCGGAGAAGTTGCCGATTCTGGAAGTTTATCCTAGAAAACTGAGACTTTTCAGAAGAATTTTAGTGCTGTAGCAATGAGCGAACAAAATCAATACAAGGACTACTCATTCATCCCGGATGACCACTAACTGGTTTTAGAAAGTTCTGGAACATCAGGAGAAATGACCAGGTGTAGATGATTATATTTTGAAGTTGCGATTTTTTTTATAAATCTATTGTTGGCGTAATGCCAATTTTGGAAATCCTAAAAACTATTACTTGTAGCATTGTGAGAGTTAAATCATTGCATGACCAACGCATTGACCACCATTGGCCATCTGGCACTGAATGTCCGGAACACCCATAGTAAAGACAAAACTTTGAAAACTGAACTTCAAAATAAACTTGTCTAAGTATCATGGTTTTCCTGTCGGGGGGTCCTGTAGCGTAGCTGGCTACACGTTCGCTTTACAAGCGGATGGTCATGAGCTTGATTCTTAGCCCTTCCACCAAACCCTTGTCAGTCGCCAGATCCGCCAGTGTTGGTAGAAACATGCTCAACACCCAAGCATCGAAGCATCATGCGCGAGCTAACTCGCTTGAGATTTGCAAGCAGAGTATCGCGCTGGAGTTTTTCATTTAGAATCGCATCCTTTCGCTCATTCACTGAAAAATGATGTCTCTCCAATAAGCACCAAATTCTAATACGTATGGATTTATTATCCATTGTTTTCCCAACGCTGGTTCCAGGTCCGTCGTTCTTGGGCCGCCAGTCGTCAGTCTCCCTACACGCCGATCGTCCTTGTATCTTCATTGATTGCACACAACCAGAGAGTGCGAGGTCTACCCTGGAGCCGATGTCTCTTTCAGATTCTCTTCTTCTTCTGCCATATTTTATCAGCCTGTCTATGTCTGCATTTTTGTATACTTGGTAAAACCGCGAGCAGCACACATGTTACACAAGAATTTATGTGACCCATTCACCATTTTCCATCACGCCGCTTAATATTAAAAGTAGTATTTTCCGCCTGAACACTCCGAGAATTCGGTAGTCTGCATCTATTTACGTTCATGGTTTATGGCCATACAGGGTAACTGGATGAATCAACGATGTGGACAGAGCTAGTTTTGTCCGTGTCTTTAGACTGCGAGACTTCAGCTTCCTACGCAAGCCGTAGAAAGTCCTACTTGCGGCTGTAACACGTTTTTTCCAGCTCGCGGCAAACGTCATTATTACATTTATCCAGTGTTCCAAGATACATGAATTTGCCAACAGCCTCAAATCGCATCCCATCCATTTCCACCTCGGATCCAACCAAATTTGGACTGCCACGATCTATGCCGTGATGACTACTAAGTCAGTGATTTCCAAAGTAAACCACAAGATACTATAGTTTGCCTTCCAAACAACTTTGTAGTATACGATAGTTCTCCATATTTCTCAGATTTCGTTAGATCTAGCTTAAATAGTACTCTCATGTACACTAACGCCGCCAAGTATATACATTTTAAACAAAATTGATTTTAAGCTAAATCAATGCTTCCAGGACTCACCTTGGGATTTTCTTGACAGTGTCCCAGACGCGCCTTGTGGTATTCCAAACCACAAACCATTTTCCAGCGGTCATCCAGACGCGCTTTGTGAATTTTTCAAACTACAATCCATTTTCCATCGGTCTTCCAGACGCGCTTTGTGATTTTCTAAACCATAATCCATTTCCAGCGGTCTTCCAGACGCGCTTTGTGATTTTCCAAGCTTCAATCCATTTTCCAGCGGTCCTTCAGATGAACTTTGTAGCAATACAAACCACCTTGCCTTGTGATTTTTAAAGCTTCAAATATGTTACTCTTTGTACATTAATTACTTTAATTATACTGGCCTTTTGAATTCAGCGTCATAAAAAAATAAAAATAAAAAATAACCTGACATGATCGCCAAAATGTGTTACCCCAATGGCCTGAGCGAAATCCGATGACAGCAGCTCTCCGTGGGTGCGTGTGAACGCCCCGGAGATCTGAAGAGAAGAGAGCCAAGCATGACTTGCCGCTCACCGATTGCCACGATGAGGTGTTGAAACATAATCACACACTGATGGCTACTTACTCAAACCCCACAATGTCATAACATGGGTTCTTCATGCTCCTGGAAGTTTTAAAATAAGGCAATATTTCACCTGCTTACTTACAACTCTTCCGGTATAAGTAGGAATTTGAATGAAGGTTGATTCCATGATTGATGATGTTTTGCCCAAGATTTTGTGAGCAGACACACGGAATGCAAATCTATTTCAGCAGCCTATTCTGAACTGAATAATGTTGGTCATAAGATCGCACTTAGACTTTAACTCAGGTAGATCAGTGCGCTGCGATCTGCACGAAGGGATCAAATCCTTCGTGAGTGGATCAAGTGGTGTGGTGTTCCTCAACTGATAGTGCACTGGCACAAGTTATTTCGTTTGGTAGAGCAATCGCTTCTTTATTAGCTGTGGACGTTGATTTTGTCAAAGCTTTTCTCTCAGGGATCGGCAACCTTTGGTCTGGTTGGTCACTGGTCTCTGCATGTCGCTCTCGAAATTGTTCCTTATTCGTGTATGCTCTCGTTGAAATTGAGAGATCTGTAGTTTCAGGAACCGACCCATACAGTATTCTTTCGTTATCCCTTGCTTGTTGTTGAAGGGTAGCTTGCAGGGCCTCACATAATTCTTCTATATTTACGGAGGGCCATTCCCCTGAACATCCGATCACAGGTGTACAGTTTTGGTACTTGAATACTTCAATTAGTGGTAGTAGTGTAGCCGACAACCCCTTCGCAAGAGGTGGGTTGATCAGGTCTCCGCCTAGGAGGCCAAAGGCAATCCCAGTTAACACAAAATCGTATATGATGCAATATAAGACGCTAAAGTGGAGGCGATATACGTACATATTGTATGGGGAAGTACCTATATGGCCTCCATTTTAGCATCTTATGTGATATCATATACGATCTTGTGTTGACTGGGATGGTCAGCAGCTCAGTGCGCAGCGCCAGCGTGGGTCACTCAACCTTCCTCTTGGCTAAAAAAACGCCGGTAGGGGTTATTGACGGCCCATGGCTTGTGGAGGCGATGAACCGCAAACGCGATGGGCTTTCGGCCTTCGAGGTGGCGACGGAACAGCTGGACGCCATCATCGACTTTTCGTCATCGAAGCATAATATCAGCAAGGACCTCAAGAGGAGCTTGCAGAAACTTCGAAAGTCGATGCTGGACGCCAAGCTGGAGAGGGCGAGACGGCCAAGTGTAAACCCGTGAAATCGGTGGAGTCGAGGTCTACCCAGACTGAAGCCCAAGGATTCGCGGACTCGGGCAAGGTCGAATCGACCGAGGGCGTCCCAGTGAAGACGGTGGTGCCAAAGTCTACCCAGACTGAGGCTCAAGTATTCGCGGGCACGTCGGGGGTGACTGCTCCAACGGAGCAGACACAAAAACGAGGGAGACCGTCTCTAGGGGATGAGCTCCCTGGGAGCCGCTCCAAAATGCGGAGGGTTACTACCCCAAACAAGGGTAGTGGGGCTGGGAAGCTGAACCCCGGCCAGGTACCTCCAAAACCGGGGGAGGAAGAACCTGGAAAGGTCCGTCCACTCAGGAAAGACGGTGGTAAGGGGTTACGGCAGGCTGAAAGTTTTTTTTTTTTTTTTTTTTGTTTCTTTATTAAGGAGACTTTCAGCCCGAGGCTGGCTCGTCTCCGACAAGGCTGAAAGTTCTCAGCCGCACCAAACCAGGGAAATAGAGGAGGATGACGCCTCCTGGACCCTGGTCAAGAACAAGAGGAAACCGAAGACGTCAAGGACCGAAAAGAAGGCCCAGGCGAATGAGGGTAGCAAGAAGTCTAGGGTAGGCGCCAATCGCTCCAGGGGCGATGCCCTAGTCATCACGGCGGCGAGGCTAAGTACTCGGACGTTTTGAAGGCGATGAGGAGTGACGTCAAGCTCGGTGAACTCGGCGTCGACGTACGTCAAATAAGACGTACCCGGATGGGCGAGATGATCCTCGAGCTGAAGCGGGGCGTCTTGCAAAAGAGCGCCGCCTACAAGAAGTTGGCGGAGGAAGTTCTAGGCGAGACGGTCAAGGTGAGGGCACTCACTACGGAGGTAAATCTAAGAGTTAAAGACCTGGACGAGATCACCGAAATCGAAGAGCTCGTCACGGCACTGCGGCGACAGTGTGAAGTGGAGACGCCCACCGCAGCCGTTCGGCTACGGAAAGGTCCGGCAGGGACGCAGGTAGCATTGGTTCGGCTATCTGCAGCGGACGCCTCCAAGGTAGTCAAGTTAGGGAGCGACAAAGTGGAATGGTTAGGGGTCCTCCTTAGCCGTGTGGTAAGACGCGCGGCTACAAAGCAAAACCATGCTGAGGGTGGCTGGGTTCGACAATTTTGCCAGTCTAGACAATTTTCGGATTGGAAATTGTCTCGACTTCCCTGGGCATAAAAGTATCATCGTGTTAGCCTCATGATATACGAATGAAAAAATGGTAACATGGCTTAGAAACCTTGCAGTTAATAACTGTGGAAGTGCCTAATGAACACTAAGATGCGAGGCGGCTCTGTCCCAGTGTGGGGATGTAATGCCAATAAGAAGAAGAAGCAGAAGGTGGAATGGTCGGTGTGCCCTGTGGGCATATACGAGCAATCCGAAGTTTGCTTCAAGTGCCTGGAACCGGGGCACAAGCAATGGAACTGTAAAGGCCCTGACAGAAGCAAGCTCTACCGACGCTGAGGATTGAAGGGACATAAGGCACAATGCTGCACGAACCCTACCAATTGTTTGATTTGTTCCAGCAAAGCGGGTGATTCGAAGTGCCCGGCGTTTAAGCGTGCTGCAAAAACACAGCGCAGGTAACGCAGCTGAACCTGAACCACTGTGATGCAGCCCAGCAACGGCAGCCCTTACTTTGCACCGTTCACCGAAAAACGATCCATAAATAACATCTGAATGTTTCATAAAACGCTACCATAAATCCATAAAATAGTTTGGGAGATTCCATAAAGAATATTTTTATGATCCATAAAACTTTGAAAAATGATCCATAAAAACTATATTTTGATCCATAAAATTTCAAATTTGCGCATTTTTTATCGTATTGATGATCCATAATTTTAGTAATATGATCCATAATTTTGGTCATATGATCCATAATTTTGATAATGTGATCCATAATGCTTGGAAAGAAGGCCAATGAAACTATATTAGTTGATCCACACATTTTATAAAATCTATGGATCATTTATCAAAGTTTATGGATCATATCACCAAAACTATGGATCATTTGAACAAAGTTATGGATCAAATGGTCTGAATTATGGATCATATGACTCAAATTATGGATCATATTACTGAAATTATGGATCATCATCACGATAAAAAAATGCGCAAATTTTAAGTTTTATGGATCAAAATATAGTTTTTTGTGGATCATTTTCCAAAGATCTATGGATCATTTGTCATATGTTTATGGTAAAATAGCAAGAATTGTAATGTTTTTCTTGACCATGTTAATGGAACATATTTCCCTTTTAATTACTAAATTTTAGCTTAGTTATGGATCAAAAAATTATTCTTTATGGAATCTCCTGAACTATTTTATGGATTTATGGTAGCGTTTTCCATTTTTTATGGATCCGTCTTTATTGTTTATATTCAAAAGTATGTTTTGCCCCCAGCAACTGCTGTGTCAGACAGTTGCTGAATGGGGGACGGATATCGCCATCATAGCGGATCCTTACCGGGTACCCGCCAGGAACGGTAATTGGGTCACCGATGAGTCTAAAATGGCGGCGATATGGACAACGGGGAAATAACCAGTCCAAGAGTTGGTGTCTTCGACACACGAGGGCTTCGTCCTTGCCAATGTCAACGGGGTCTTCTTCTGCAGCTGCTATGCGCCTCTTCGGTGGTCGATCGAGCAGTTCGGTCGTATGCTAGATTGTTTGACGGCTAACTTGTTGGGGCATAGGCCGGTGGTGATAGCGGGGGACTTCAACGCTTGGGTCGTGGAATGGGGAAGCCGTTTCATGAATCAACGGGGCAGATCCCGCTGGAATCACAGACCATGTTGGATGTGGACTTCGCCAATGTCGGTACCAAAAGTACCTACAGCTGGAACGGGGCAGAGTCGATTATCGACGTTACGTTCTGGACCCCTGGCCAAACGAGTACCTAGTTCGAACTGGAGGGTAGATGATGGCTACACTCAAAGCGACCACCTGGCGGTTCGCTACAGTATCGACTATACGACCAGCATTCAGCGGACGGAAGAAGGGCCGAGGCCTAGCCCTCGTATGTGGAAGACATCGTACCTCGACGACGAGGTATTTAAGGAAACACTCCGCCGCGAGCACAATACTCTCTTGATATTTAAATGATATTTCGGTGCAAATTTTTGATATTGTTGCCTGTTCTTTTATCTCTTTTATCAATCATGTCCATATCATGTTTTGTTATTCTGTCCATGGCTTCTGCCCGGGATGCCACCATTCCTAGGAACATCCACCCTAGGAATGGGAGGCCACCGGCTTACTGGTGGACTCAAGCAGTTGTGAACCTGCGCCGCGCCTACGGGCACGGAGGCGGATGCAGCGAGCACGCACAGAAGAGGAGCATGTTGAACGACGGGTGGCGTTCGTGGCTGCTAGAGCCGCTCTGGAGACTGAGAACAGATCAAGTAAAAAAGCCTGCTTCGAGGGCCTGTATCAAAGTGCCAACGCGAATCCATGGGGTGACGCCTATAGGGTCGTAATGGCCAAGACACGTGGGGCGATGGCCCCTACAGAACGGTCTCCAGAGATGCTGGAGAGGATCATCGCGGGGCTCTTCCCACGTCATGGCCCAAGTCCCAGGCCTCACATTGTGGAGCTGCCAGGGGCCAGGGTGGCCGACGAGGGAAGAGTTACTGTGGCGGAACTTGCGGAGATTGCTCAAAAAAAAAAAAAAAAGACTCCCTCGTCCAGGCATGCAGAGATGCCTGGACGTGGGAGTCTTCCCTGAAGCATGGAAAAGGCAGAGCTTGGTCCTATTGCCAAAGGCGGGAAAACCACCGGGGGATCCATCGGCATATAGACCAATATGGCTGCTTGATATGGCGGGGAAGGTGCTCGAGAAGATCATCCTCAACAGGTTGTTGATACGCACGGAGAGTGCGGATGGTCTATCGAGTAACCAGTTTGGCTTCCGAAAGGGTAAGTCGATCGGTTACCAAATCTGCGGAGATAGCTATCCAGCGTAAGAGGAGGGGAGTTCGCAATTGTGCAGTAGTGACTCTCGACGTGAGGAATGCATTTAATAGTGCCAGTTGGGCAGCTATTGTAGATGCGCTCCTGCGTCTTGGAATTCCCGAGTACCTGTACAAGATTCTCGGAAGCTACTTCCAGAATCGAGTACTGGTATACGACACGGAGGCGGATCGGAAGTGCGTTGACATAACCTCAGGGTTTCCGCAAAGTTCCATACTGTGTCCGGGCTTATGAAACGTCATGTACGACGGTGCCTTGAGGTTGAAGTTCCCGGTGGGCGTGGTAATCGTCGGCTTCGCTGACGATATTTCGCTGGAGGTTCACGGCGAATCGATCGAGGAGGTGGAGTTGACTGCAGCCCACTCGATCGCAATTGTGGAGGAGTGGATGAGTTCCAGGAAGTTAGAACTGGCTCACCACAAGACTGAGGTGGTTGTTGTTAACAACCGAAAGTCGGAGCAACAAGCGGTGATAAGGGCAGGCAACTGCGCGGTCACCTCTGAACGCTCCATCAAACTCTTGGGGGTAATGATCGAAGATAAGCTCACCTTTGGTAGCCACGTCAATTACGCCTGCAAGAGTGCCTCCACAGCTATAGTGGCATTGCCCGGGTGATGTCCAATAGCTCTGCGGTTTATGCCAGCAAGCGCAAGATTCTGGCTAGTGTCGCTCTGTCCATACTGGGGCACGGCCCTGCGTAATAACTGCTACAGAACGAAGTTAGAAAGTACGTATAGGCTCATGTGCGAGCGCGTACCGTGTCGCACGATGCACTTTGCGTTATCACCGGTATGATGCCTATTGAAATCGTTATCGGTGAAGACATAGAGTGCTTCGAAATGCGTGGCACGAGAGGCATCCGTAGGACTGCCAGGTTGGCCTCAATTCCCTCAATGGACACATAGGTTGATACCGGAGATAGGTACGTGGGTCAAGAGGCGCCATGGGGAAATCACTTTCCACCTGACCCAGGTCCTTACAGGCCATGGTTGCTACTTACACCGGTTCGGACACTCGGCCTCGCCCGAGTGTCCGGTGTGCACAGGTTTAGAGGAAACGGCGGAACACGTGTTGTTCGTATGCCCACGTTTTCGCACAATGCGTGACCACATGCTTGCCACATGTGGTCTAGACACTATCCCGGCCAACCTAGTCCGGAGGATGTGTAAAGATGAAGTTGGCTGAAACGCCGTTTTATCGGCTATCGTCCAAATCGTCTCGGAGCTACACAGAAGGTGGCGCGTGGACTCGAGGAATGGCTAGTTCAGGCGCAAATAAGAGGTGGTCCTGGGGTTCGAAGTCGGCTTCATGCGTCGTACTGGTGCCCTGTGTTTGAACTCGATCCTTTTATCGAACAAGTGGTCGCGCGAAGAACTACATGGTATCGTCGCTTTCGCGGCGTCGGTCAACCAAGCAGGTTTTGAGCCCGAGGACGGAAAGGGGTCCTCGTCAAGGCTGGGGCAGGCGTAGGCACCGCGTCGGCAAGTCCCTCTGTCTGTTGGCGAATTGTCCCTATCGCAGAGAGGTCAATTTGGCGTGCACGCGGCATCATCATTCTTGATACAAATCGTGCAGAGCGAAGCAGGTGAGAAGTCAACCCTCCCCACCTTCCGAGGACATAGGGCGTGGTAAGGCCACCTGGAAAGCCGGCAATGCGCTGGCACGATACCATGGAGTTTCTATAAAAAAGCGAGTCACGATATTCGATGCTGCAAGGACACGCAGCTAACCTCGAGGGTGAGTTGTGCACTGGCCCCCCCTTTGAAGCATTACTTTCTGGTTGTACCGAAGGGACGATGGGCTTGGCGGCAATGGAAACGGTTTAGCGAGTCGGGATGTAGTCCTGCCTCCCTCGGTTGCTGTTGGAGGTGGTCCCTAACCCCGCACTTCCTGGACGTCCCACCCAGGATGTCTGTTGAGCAGATTCCCCCTCCATTGCTTAGGAAAAAAAATATACGATCAATTGCACTCACCATGATCTCGTCTATTACGACGAGTAGTAGTAGCGGAGATAGAATACATTCTTGCCTCACTCCAGCGACTACCTGGATGGGGTCAGACAAAGCTCCGCTATCTAGGACATTTTTGTACTGCACCAACCAGGTTACACTCAATTGTTTTATCTGGATCTTCCAATTTGTTCAAGCTCACTATAATTGGACTATATTCGAAAGATGATCCAAGATCTTTATGGTAATGATCATTCGTCGGAGTATCGAATAAATGAAACAATGATTTTCAGTATAATGTAATGCAATTATCAATAAAATGCAGCGCGAAAGTTCACCAATTCCTGTAATGACAAGTATTTACTTATAGACTGCACCTTGGCCTGGTGAATTGAGTCCTCTACTAAAAGTTACTCCTTCTGTGTGGGTGAATATTTGTTATTCAAGGGATGAACATGGTTGCATACATATTCCTAGCAGGAGTCTTAATGACAAGCCCCCGGAATTCAAAACTAAATGCACACAATGTTCAGGCAGCAAAGACAATTTTGGATAATCTCAAAGAACACTGTGAAGACTAAAACTATTGGCCAAGCATGGCAAAATAGATAGCTCAAATAAAGCTCATTATACAATGAGAGTCTATCGAAGGTTTTCAAAAGTCCTGACAACCTTTTGTTCAAAATTTTTGATATCAGATTTCAAACCGTCTACTGAAGAATAATTGAGGAAGAAAGTGCTCAAAAATGTTATTCAGAGGTTTGAACCCTCCGTCCACATGTGCACGGGTCTATCAAATTATTGTGTAATGTCATTCAATTTCGGATTAATATTGATTTAGTTGTCATAATAGTACTATCCCATTTAATTCCACCACTTGATTGTAACTTTACAGATATGTATATCGAACTCAACAGTACGGCCGTTTTCAGTGTCCCGTACTTGTCGAGTCGAGTCCAGTACGAAACACTGAAGACGCGCTACTGTTGTGGTCGAAATACGTATATTTACAATCAAGTGGTATAATCGGTCTTATGACAAGTGGAGGCATTACACATGAAAATTTTGAATATTTTTTCTTTAATGATTTAATATTGAAAAATGAAAAGAAGATGGAGCTAAATAGTGCTCAAACAGGTCAACAAATTTCAATCAAAATCTAGATTAGATTCCAATATTACATTTAAGTCAAGACATGGTTTCGAAGATTCCGCCTATTATTATAAAATGATATTTTATAATAAAATTTGAGTTACAAAATGTTTTTGCTTACAACGAAATTAAAACGCCGAGTTTATTTTATTCACTTGTTTTTATTTCCATAATTCATATTAATATGTCATTCTGCTCTCTGTTCTATTGCTACGGACAATCGGTTGCCACGGTACACGAACAGCGCTACAGCGCTTAGCGATCGTCTATTTCTTAGTTGTTGGTATTTGTAATAAATAAATATCGAGCATTATTATTCTTGTCGACCTCTCTATCTTCTTCCTTTGCTTTAGTTCTTTAGTTAAGTCGTTTGCATTGGCTCAAAGTTGCCGAAACACCTATTTTGCATATTTAAATGTATTGCCTTATGACATTTTTTTCTTTAAATTTGTCTCAATTTGCTTACACAACGACTTCGATAATGAGTATTTGTGTGTTTGTTTATTTTCGACTGGATTGAATTTGAAAAAAATAAAACTTGACCCTATTGTTTGCATATGCCTTACACAAATTGCCCTCCGGTAGTGCAAGTAGCAAGTCAGAGAGGTTAATCACTCAATTCGTTTTTCACTATGGCTCGTCCTCCAAAGCTTACCATTGGCGGAAGTAGCTTACTGCTTTTTATTTTCTTTATTATTCACATAAACATGTACGGGCATAACCACTAGTTGCTGCAGTTAGCGTTATATTAATATCAGTATTAAATGTTATAATTTATAATTTCTGTATGAATTACTAGCTGTATTTAAAATGCATTTTTATATTCACCAATGATTACGTATTTAATTGTTGAGTTTTACGTTCTCGAGATTTTTTGACTAAGTTATCAAGAAAATTGTTTCTTCTATTTTGCTTCCGTCGAGTTGAGATCAAAACACTGAATTTGTTTGATTTCTATGGCAAGACTCTTTACTCCGTATTTGTGAGTAGCGTCAAACAAACACTGATTAGACGATGGAATGAACTCTTTTGTTTCATATAAATAGCTTGTTTTGCTTGTGTTCTAATCTACCCTGACTATGATTACGTATTTCATTTTCTTCCTTTTTGTTTAGTGACAATGTGGGATCTAACGCGATATTTACATGGGCTCCTTGGGAAAAGTGTTTTGGTGAAACTGAGTTTTTGCTTTCAGTTGTACAGAAAACCGTTTCGCTTGTGCTTCGCTGCTGCTTGGAGGTAATGGTATAGCATGTGGTTCTTCAAACTCAGTGTTTCTCGTTGAAACAGTGGGAAGTGTACTAACAGATAAGTAAAAAGAGCATAAATATGAACAAATTTGATCTGAGGAACTGAAGTGCGAAACAACACAACAAGGGCGAACGTAAAATAGGTCAATTGATATGTGAAATAAAGTGGTACGTAAAGTACGAAGGTTGCCGACAGAGGCTCGGTTGTTGACTTCACTAAATGAAGATAAATCGAATCGAAATGTGCCGTCGACTGGAAGACAAAAGTTCAAATTTCAGGTCAGCTCCTCAGATCGCTACTATTAGCAAACAATCAATCAATGAAAAACAAAAGATTTGTGTTACAAATTAGAAATTTATTTAATATGTATCATCTCTCTAACTAAAACTACGGTCTAAGTCTTGTTAATACAAAATAGTAACAAATTTACACAGTGAAAATCAACAAAAGAAACTAAAACTCTTTTACGGGATCAGGGGTTGTCATCGAGCTTAGGTTTGCCGATGGGACACAGTTCTGCAATTCAGCGTTCTGAATTTATAAATGTTTCACTATTTCTAAAATAACTATCTCTAACCACTGGACAGATTTGCGATTATTTCTGCTTGTTTTGTTTAGTTTCAGTTTAACTCTGGTTGTATTCAATAATTGTAATTACGTATTTCGACACGGTTCTGGACCGTAGAGATTTTAAAACCTTACCAAAAACGAAACGCTATAGTTAATGAGTACGACCACATTTTAAATATAACTAATCTTTACCTAACACAGTTTTTGTTTCATGATTTGCTCTGTCGCGCTGGACCCGATCGTGCAGACCGGGCCCGCTCGATTCAAACCGAGGAGTTTGAGTTTGTGATATTCGAAAATGTCACAACAGATTTTTATTCGCCTCTTCCGCGCAACGTAAAATCGCCAAATAGATGATTGCAAATCATGTTTAAGTTCTATAGAAAAATAGTTTCTTAGCACTAGTACGTATATTTGTTATTACTTTTACTTGTTTTGTAGAAATTTCACATTCTGTAGTTTACAACAAAGGTCTTGATCA
>NW_026942951.1:64079-80771 GCF_024139115.2 Armigeres subalbatus | reverse complement strand
CCGGCTTCTGTTTGCAAAGATCTTGTAAGGAATAACAAAAAAGTGATTTTTGACAACTAAATCTGGACATATGTACTTTTTAACTTCTGGTGTATATCACAATGGAAATTTCGTTGCCAGGAAAAGTGGTACATGTACAGTTCTACGCACTAAAATCAGTTTATGGAGGTTTCCACTCTTGCCATAATGGCGGCTGTTATAAAAAGTTTGACATTAACTGCTTCCAAACACTGAACTGTTATTTATATCTAAGCAAGCATTGATGTTCTTCATTGTCAATAACAGCCAAACTGTTGCTTGGTTTTCATCAACAAACATTACGTGCGTGGAAAATCGAAACTTTAGAAAATGATTCTTCACTTTTGATACCTATATTGATAATTTGACGTAAACTACGTCTAAGGGGAAGATTCGGATACAGGGTGACAAATGAAAATTTCCAAATTCGAGACCGTCACGAAATCATGTAAGATTTTGAGCTTTAATAGCGCCTTTATCTTCCGATGGATTTTTGAGATTTATATATCAATCGACTCGGACATTTCCTACCAATTTGTCAATTATATTGAAACTTTGGGTTATGAACGCGAGCGGACTTGATAATCATATGGTACTGCTTCTGCCTTATACGCAGGAGGTCGTGGGTTCAATCCCAGGTCCGTTCCATTCTCCTACTTTTTATCTTTCTCTATATTTCTCATGTTCTAGCAATCGCGAGAACTGGAAATGGACTTCCATACCGTTTCCATTTCTATTCCTATACCTTCAACTTGAGTATTCTAGCAGTAATTTGTTAGAATTGGAAATGAACTATAAAGCTCGCTTCCTACATCCAATTAGAAATTCCATCGGTTACTTTCTCCTATCTATCACATTGGCGGCTCTTTGACCAAGACGGACCTCTGCCTCTCGAACCTAACCCAAAAATTCCAACAAATTCCGCATAAAACTCGTGGCAAGTGCAGAGGTATATTCGGCTTGCAGTGGGCGAGTGATTGCACCATCATTTCCTCCCCCTTCCCTACATTAGTACTTGTACATTGAAGATGTTTCGCACAAAAAGTAGAACAATGGAGCCGGACCAGTGACCGCGGTCGAAACAAATGTAACAAAAATGCGTAATGTAGTGCATGGTGTATAAAAAGTGATGCAGATAGGGGCATGTTTGTGCAGGCATGAGACGATCAATTGTTATCGATGACAATGCCCTTGCTAGTAATGCAATCATCGCAATGTTATTGCACAAACATGTTTATATTTAAAAACGACTTTGGAAAATGTTGAGCATTTTAACTAATGAGGCAGTTACACATATTTATTAAAATATTTGGAAATTTTCATTTTGCACCCTGATCCGAGGCTTCCCCTTAGAAGTAGTTTATGTCTCCTCTTTGGAACCTGGCTCCTATACAAATGAAACACCAATTTCATCATAACTCGAGATCAAGCAAATGGAACCAAATCTGGCATGTGGAGGTTTTGGAAGGGAAGATTTATTTCTGTGGCGGTTTGCAACGCCTCCCCCTTCTGGAAAGAGGGGCTCCCATACAAATGAACCAAACATTTCTGCATAACTCGAGAACTAATCAGAGAATAAATCAATTTTAGGCGAAACAAAGTTCCTCGGATCTGCTAGTAAAAAATAAATATTAAAATGAAAAAAAAAAAACAAATTAAAAAAAACTCCTCGGATTTGTTAAAGAATGTTTTGAAAGTTCTCAAAATTTACCGGAAATTGTTTTTGTTGCCCCTCAAATTGTTATTTTTGAGCAAAAGAATCGAAGGGGGTGGGACATATTTAAAAATATATATATATCGGCCTAATAATATTTTGTCCAATTAAATGCGCGCCTGAATCAGACGGATTTAACTTTGATTCAGGAAGTGTGAATGCACTTAAGATATTCTTATAATACGTGGGTGCAATCATGCGGTACTTATTGTACACGACTATAGCTCCGAAACGCATACGTTCTTGAAACGGGATATATGAGTTACAATAGAGCTATCACCTTCTTGCTCCCTGATTCAAGAATCTTGCAATGATATTATTAAAATGGTTGCACGAATATTTTATCCATAGTGACACTGCCGGACAGTGGGAGTTAGATTGTATAAACACACACCCTCTTTTCCCGTCCTCAACGTTTACTACTCGCGCGCATTACAACCAAATTAATTGGGTTTTGGTACATGACTGACATTTTATGATTTCTAGTGATGCACGAAAAACAAGATATGCCTATGATTGGAATGTTTCTGAATAATAAATGTTGCAATCGAAAAAGAAGATGCTACCTTAGGGCTTCTTCTATTGAAATATTTCATCAAATGCTTCAAAACCCAAATGTAGGCAATTCGGATCCAAAAAAGGCATCATTACCACTGAGGAATGAATTTTGGTTTTCATAGTAAATTTTTCAAACAATTATCGTATCCAACAATGTTCATATTTGAAGATACGCTAGTTTTGTTCGAAACCAGTGACATAAGTAATCAAATGAATTTTCTAAAAATATTATAGTACCAATCCTCAATGGACTAAACTGCCTTACGTAGTTTACGTTGGGCGGTTGTGTCTTGTACATAACCCTTCTGATTTTTTTCAACTTCATTCAGTCAAGCAACTGATTTACACAAAAGAATTATGCCAGAAGTACGTTATGCTAAATGTCCCTCACTGTTGACGCTGTTCACAATTATGCCAAATGGCCCGCTCCCAAGTCGTTCTGTACCTAGTCAGCCCACCATCACGCCCACTGCACTTCACACCTTCTTATAACTGCCGGGTTGGAAGCGAACACGATGTGGCTGTCCGGCATTCTTGTAACACGCCCTTCCCATTGTTCCCTTCCGGTTTCAGCTACACACTAACTTTTTTCTATTTCGAGCTCGGCAAAATTGGGCACCGCTGTAGCTCAGTAAATTTCAAAACTGAACTTCGGCAGAAAATTTCGTTTATTACTGATTCCCAGTAAAATATTTTCTGTATTTCAGCAACTGAAACGTCACAGATCTCGGCAAAAATCATGTTTGCTGAAACTCGGCGGTGCCCACCTAGGGAAAATTAACAAAAAATGCTGAGATCTGGGTGAAAAAAAATAAGTGTGTACCTTCTGAATACTGGGTTTACCATAGAGTAGGGTGAGCAGGTGGTTCACCCTTCGCCGCCACACATCGTTTTCTTGCAAACCACCAAAGATGGTCCTAAACACCCGTCTTTTGAATTTTCCGAGTGCTTGCAAGTCCTCCTCGAGCATGGTCTAAGTTTCATGTTTGTGAAGAACAACCGATCTTACAAATCGTACCCCGGCTGCTACACCTGGTTCTCCGCATGATACGTAGCGCAATGTCGAGCAACAGGCACCAAAGTCCATCGCTCTTAGCTCCCGACGTGATCAAACGAACTGAAGTGTTCGCCCAAAATCTTCACACAGTTTTGCACACTATCCACCATTGCTTTGATCAGTCTGGTAAGCTTCCCAAGAAAGCTGTTCTAGTCAGATAGTTCATTGGGATCTGTTATTCTCGGCATGTTTTGAAGGATTTGCCTTACAGTAGAGATCTGATTCGTTACAGATTCTGATTCGTTACTATTGGTTACAGATGACGGACGATGACCTGGGATATCACTTTGTAGGCGGCATCAAGGATGGTGATCGCTCGAAAGTTCTCACACTCCAGCTTGTCGTCTGGACGCTATATGACCCCTTCCTTCCTCTTCCACCAGTTTGTGTAATTTTCAAAACGACTTATCTGCTTTTGTAAACAAAGATTTAAACGACGTTTGGACGAATCTGATAGCTCTCCCACGCAAACCAACACCATCAACAGGAAGCGGAAACCTTCACCTACCTATTGATGGCGTTGCACACTGGTTCAGAAGCCCCCAAAACGTGCGTTTTTTAGTTTTCGACCTGAAAACTACATTTCAGAGTCATGATGTCTTCAGAAGAGTTGAAGGATGTTTCCTGGGCTTTCTTTTGATAAGAAAATATCAATGATCTATCCACCTTGAAGGGCGGTATGAAATAAAAAATTTACGCAGATGTACAAAAGCAGTGGTTGTTCTCTGCAATGTTATAAAGAATGTGAATTGGAACATCTTTTCTGAAGACACAATATTGGACAAACGGTTTTGTAAGGAGCACGTTAGAGCACGTTTTGTGTAAATAAATAACTAATCATGTTAGCCACTTTCGTTTTGTGTAAATACGTTTTGTGTAAATAAATAACTAATCATGTTAGCCACTTTCTGATTGTTTACGTAACAGTTGTACTGGAAAACGTACATTAAGGATTTTTCTAAGTTGATTCAAAACAATAGTGGAACACGACGGAACAAAACAAAACATTGTGCATTCGGTAGTTTAAAACCGAATCTTTCAGATGGTGGCTATTTGGCTTGCCGCCTCTTGCCGCTTTTCATGGTGTGTTGATGTGAAAATTAACTATTTTTTCTAAAGATTCCTTAATAACTTTGACAGGTTTCAAAATAGATCAAAGTAGTCTTCTAGACAAACATGTTTTTTGTCATTATGCACAACTTTCTAGAATAAACCATAGTGCTAAAATCATTTCCAAAAAAGTTATACTCAAAATATGATTTTTGGGGGTCATTCATACAAAACGTGCTCTAATTCCTTACAAAACCGTTTGTCAAATATTGTGTCTTCAGAAAAGATGTTCCAATTTACATTCTTTATAACATTGCAAAGAACAACCACTAACCACTATTTTTTTTATTTCATACCGCCCTTCAAGGTGGATAGATCATTGATATTTTCTTATCAAAAGAAAGCCCAGGAAACATCCTTCAACTCTTCTGAAGACATCATGACTCTAAAATGTAGTTTTCAGGTATACGAGCAAAGGCGCAAAGTTTTCAACCCAGAGGTTGAGAGTTCGATTCTCGATTCTACTTAGGATGCTCCCGGGTGAAGAGCATAATCGGCTCCTTGAGCAGAGTGTATCTATTGTATACAATATATATTTGGGGGCCCTTCTTAGCCGTGCGGTAAGACGCGCGGCTACAAAGCAAGACCATGCTTAGGGTGGCTGGGTTCGATTCCCGGTGCCGGTCTAGACAATTTTTTTGGATTGGGAATTCTCTCGACTTCCCTGGGCATAGTATCATCGTGTTTAGCCTCATGATATACAAATGCAAAAATGGTAACTTAGCTTAGAAACCTCGCAGTTAATATCTGTGGAAGTGCTAAATGAACACTAGGCTGCGAGGCCAAAGCCAATAATAAGAATAAGAATATCAATGAAACTTGCAGACGTCCAGCCTAATGGAACGTACACACGGTCAAGCAGTTTGACCAACATTGACTCTACCTCTCGTTTATTCAAACATCCATCAAGTTTTACCAACAGCGACACGAACAATCAATTTATTCGACCAACAATATCACACACGAACGACCGAAGCGCCAACTTGAGCACCAACCATCAAAAAATATATGGGGTTTGTGCAACTTCACTACAAATGCTCAAACATGTTCGGCGAACCTTGACTCCACCCCCAACAACTCAAACCAAAATCAAACCGTTTTAATTTTTTCCAACCGAGCCGCCAACTGTCAAATGGTTGTTCGAACAACTTCACACACGTTTAAACAAAGCAGCAATCGAAGCGTTTTCTTGGGGGCGGAGTCAATGTTCGTCAAACTGCTTGACTGGTGTGTACGTTGCATAACACATCCCAAGTCCTGGTGTTAGGTGGATCGCTGAATAGACCTGACAGGACGGCCCTCCGACCAGATAGGAGGTTTGCGCAGGCCCAATAAGCCGCCTTTAAAAGCAACCATAACGAACGGCATAGAAGATAATACGATTCGATACAATCGGTAACGACCTAGGCGACGAATAAAGGACCACGACTGGAAGCTTGGAACAAGAAACTGCAAGCCACTAGGTTTCGCAGGTTTCGAAAAGATAATCTGCGATGAATTACTTCCCCGAAAATTCGACGTCGTCGTAGCGCTGCAGGAAATGCTAAACCCAGAATGCCATGCCACTCATATGCGATTTTCTTCAAACAAGTTGAAATAAATTGACGAGAATTATTGCAATAAGAAGAAATAAATTCGAAAAATGAAATCTATCCACACCCAACCAGCAGCGGATGACAGATTTCAATACATTTCTGCAAAGGACCCTACAGGAACTGTATAAAATGTTGACATATAACAATAATTGAACCGTTGGTTTCGTACTAAGAATTTCCCAGAATGCTGAGTTTTGCGAAAAACTATTGATCTGTAGCAATAAAAATCAAAAGATTCGGTGCCAATTTGTTCAAAAACAGGTTTTTGCTATTTTTTCGGAATTGTGTAAAATACAACTTATTTATTTGTGGGCAGCAAGGACTATGTCCAAGGGCTTGACGATGTGGTAGGGTTTGACAGTGGGCCCTGTTAAACCTCTATAAAAAGCTGCATGTATCCGCAAGTAGGCTCCGCCAAAGCGACCGTGTGCCGCTCAAAGCGCACAAGCCCAAGTCCTGGTGTTAGGTGGGACGCTAAACAGCCCTGCACGACGGCCCTCCGACGAGACAAGAGGTTTGCGCAGGCCCAATAAGCCGCCTTTGAAAGCAATCATTACGAACAATATAAGAGATAATGCGACTCGATATAATCGGCAAAGATCTAGGCGACGAATACAGGATCACGATTGGAAGCTTGGGACATGGAATTGCAAGTCGCTAGGTTTCGCAGGTTGCGACAGGATGATCTACGATGAATTACATCCCCGCAACTTCGACGTCCATTCCGTGCCGATAGTTCGAACGAGCCAGACGTGTGTGCTGTGTCTCATCGCGGATTGTGTTCGGTAGTGCGAGATGTATTGTGTGGTGCTATTCCTACCTACGGATCCAAGGCGATCGCTGTCGGCGAGTGAAGTAGCTGCTTCTGGCGACGCCAGTGAAGCAGGCTATTGTTACTGCTGCTACCTACAGCAGCAGGGCAGATAAGTAGAAACGTTTTTATTGTTCTCCCATCTGCTTGATTCGGAGTGGGACTGATAGAATAAATAAAATTAGTTTTTTTTAAAGTTTTTTTTTCTGATTAGCTATTAGTCTTAAGTTAACATAAGCAAAATCATCCTTCCACCTTGCGGGGTGAGAATGGAGACAGAGACTGTGGAAGGCAATGGGCCTCCAAAAGATGCAGGACGCACACGATTGTACCATGCGGCTTCGCCTGGGCCTTGGGTTGTTTACTTTCGGCAGAAAGTGGAGAGCCTAGATTTTCTGGGCATAAAACGAGATTTGACGCGTCGTTTTACGAAGCTTGAATTCAGCCAAATCAACAGGAACAAACTACGCATCACCGCACCTACATACCAGGTGGCGAATGAAATTGCTGGCGACAGGGCGTACAATGTTGAATATTTAGTTTATGTGCCCTCGCGGGAGGTCGAGATAGAAGGCGTAATCAACGCAGCGAGCTTGACTTGCAAGGATGTGCTTGCAGGAAAGGTCGCCTAAAGAACGCCCTGCAATCTACCGTGGATATTCTGGACTGCAAGGAATTGCATTCAGCAGCCACGGTAGATGGCAAACAGGTTTATTCAAAGTCAGGCTCGCTTTGGGTGACATTCGCCGGTTCGATGCTTCCAAAGTATGTCGATATAGAAAATATGTTGTTTCCGGTGCGTCTTTTTGTGCCAAGGGTATTTAATTGTACCAACTGCAAACAACTTGGTCACACTGCCGAGTTTTGTGACAACAAACCACGTTGTGGCAAATGCTCAGAAGACATCGGGAGGAGTTCTGCCAGCAACAAGCAACAAAATGTGCTTATTGTGGTTTGAACCCTCCCATGGTTTGCAAGAATGCCCGGTGTACAAAAAGCGCACCCAAAAGTGAAGCGCTCGTTGGTACAGCGCTCCAAGCAGTCGTATGCGGAAATGGTTAGGTCGCAAGACACATCCGCCACAGCCACTGCATCGACTGCTATTTCAGCCACCGTTCGTGTAAGTGATTATTATGATTCCATATCAATTGACGAATTGGACTCTGACGCAGCCGACATGGATGATTCTGCGGAGGTACACGTGCCCGAAAAGAGGAAGCAACCGTCTTCCCCGGGATCGCGCCGTAAGAGAACAAAAGTCATCCATAAAAGCTTGCCAAAATCTGAAGGTAATGGGGGTTTATTTAAAATCCCGAAGCAATCTGTCCCTACTGCTTCTTTTGATCCTAGTTGCAGTAAGGCATTCCCGCCATTACCTAAATCCGATGTTTCGAAGAAACATCCGGCTAGGAGAATCAACGAAAGAAAAAAACAAATTCGCACTTCTAGAAAAAGTATTCCGTCCAAGCGAGGATTGATCTCCTTTAAGGACCTTGTGGACCGTTTTTTGAATTTGTTCAATATTCCGAATTCATTAAGGCCAATCATTGACCTCTTTATACCAACAGTAGAAAGTTATCTGAAGCAATTGACTGTTTCATGGCCCCTTCTTGCAGAAATTGTATCTTTCGATGGATAATACGGCCAACACCGAAGATACAATCACTGTGCTGCAGTGTAATTGTCACAGTCTGAAAAATAAATTAGACGTGTTCAAGTTTTTGATTCGCAATTCCGATTGCGATATATTTGCACTCTGTGAAACATGGCTTTCTTCTGAAGATGAAATCAACTTCCACGATTTTAACATTATTCGCCAAGATCGGGATGATCATTATGGTGGCGTTCTTTTGGGGATCAAAAATGCTACTCCTTCTACAGAATTCCCATTCCGACTGTTCCCGGCTTAGAAATCGTCGCATGCCAAGTAAATGTGAAGAATAAAGACCTTTGCATAGCTTCAGTGTACATTCCTCCAAATGCCTCTATTAATCGTCGACATTTTGGAGCGTAGTCTCCTCCTATCATCTCCTGTATTGATATTGGGTGATATGAACGCACATGGTATTGGATGGGGCGAAACGTATGACGATTATAGAGCGCCTATTTTCTATGATTTGTGTGACGATTTCAATTTGAATATTTTGAACACTGGTGAAGTAACTCGAATAGGACCAAATGGTCAACAAAGCCGTATTGATCTGTCTTTATGTTCAAATTCACTATCATTAGATTGCACGTGGAAGGTAATTCAAGATCCCCATGGTAGTGATCATATGCCGATAGTTACCACAATTAAAAGTAGCTATCAATAATCTGAGCCAGTTAATGTTCCTTTCGACCTCACGAAAAACATTGACTGGCCAAAATTTTCATCGGCGGTAAAAATTGGTATAGAATCAACTGATACTCTTCCACCTTTGGATGAATATCGATTCCTTACTGAGTTGATTCAAAAAAGCGCACTAGAAGCTCAGAAACGACGCGTTCCAAGTGCATCTGTCATCAGAAGACCATGGATGGGATGATGAATGTACTAAGTTGTATTCTGAGAAATCTGATGCCTTCAAGGCCTTTCGTAAACACGGAAGGTCCGAGCTTTTTGAAGAGTATTTGAGGCTCGAAAGAAAGCTCAAAAATCTTCTCAAGGCAAAAAAACGTAGCTACTGGCGACGTTTTGTCGAGGGACTATCACGAGAAACCTCAATGACAACACTTTGGAAAACGGCTCGCAACATGCGGAACCGCATTTCCACCAACGAGAGTGAAGAATACTCCAATCGATGGATATTCAACTTCGCAAAAAGGTCTGTCCAGATTCCGTACCAGCAGAACCGCTATTTCGAGAATCAGTCACTGATCCCGGTTCTTTGGGTGGACCATTCTCAATGCTGGAACTTTCTATGTCTCTTCTTTCATCGAATAACTCTGCTCCGGGATGCGATAACATCAAATTCAATCTTCTTAAAAACCTCCCAGATATCGCAAAAAGACGATTACTTGACCTGTACAACTGTTTCATGGAGTACAACATTGTGCCACCTGAATGGCGACAGGTGAAAGTAATAGCTATTCAAAAGCCTGGAAAACCAGCGTCTAATCACAATTCATACCGACCGATTGCCATGCTATCATGCATGAGAAAATTGTTGGAGAAAATGATCCTTTCAAGAGTCGACCATTGGATCGAAGAAAATGCATTGCTTTCAAATACTCAGTTTGGATTTAGAAAAGGGAAAGGAACAAACGATTGTCTAGCGTTGCTTTCTTCAGATATACAACTGGCCTTTGCGCACAAGGAGCAATTGGCTTCAGTATTCTTGGACATTAAGGGCGCTTTTGATTCAGTTTCCATAGAAGTACTGTCAGACAATCTGCACAGTAGTGGATTACCCGTTATTTTGAATAATTTCTTGTACAATTTGTTGTCAGAAAAACAAATGAACTTCACACTCGGCACTCTGACAACTTCCAGAAATAGCTACATGGGCCTTCCCCAAGGCTCGTGTTTAAGTCCCTTGCTTTATAATTTCTATGTTAAAGATATTGACAATTGTTTGGAAGGACAATGCACGCTCAGACAACTTGCAGATGATGCCGTGGTCTCTCTAAGAGGTCCATGTGCAGCTGTCTTGCAAGGACCATTGCAAAGTACCTTAGATAATCTGACTGTTTGGGCCAGACATTTAGGGATCGAGTTTTCACCGCAAAAAACTCAATTGGTTGTGTTTACCAAGAAGCGGTATCCTGCTCAACTGAAACTCAAGCTGTTGAATGATGATATCAACCAATCTTTATCTTCTAAATACCTTGGGGTCGTGTTTGATTCCAAATGCACCTGGAAACTCCACATTGAGTATTTGATACAAAAATGCCGGAAAAGGATCCATTTTCTACGTTCTATCTCCGGAACATGGTAGGGTGCTCACCCGGAAGACCTCATCAAACTCTATAGAACGACTATTCTCTCTGTCTTAGAGTATGGTTCCTTCTGCTTCCTCTCAGCAGCTGATTGCCACCTGATCAAATTGGAACGAATTCAGTATCGTTGTTTGCGTATTGCCCTTGGCTGCATGCATTCAACGCATAACATGAGCCTGGAGGTGCTTGCTGGAGTCACTCCTTTAAAGCACCGTTACTGGGAGCTCTCACTTAGAATACTCATTAAATGTGGAACAAGTAACACACTTGTCTTAGATAACTTCGATAATATGCTTGAACTAACTTGTCGTTCAAGATTCCTGAGAGTTTATCTCAACTACATATCGTCAGATCTTTGTCTTCCGTGTTATAATCCCCCTCGAGTTCACTTCACCAACGACAGTTCCCCAATTGTATACGATCTGTCCACGAAACATGCTATTCAAGGAATACCAGATCATCTTCGACAAATATCTATTCCCTCACTTTTTTGTGAAAAATATGAACATGTCAATTGAGACAACAGATATTTCACTGATGGTTCTCGCATCAACGGATCCACTGGCTTCGGTGTTTTCAATGTAACTTCAACCACCTTCCAAAACTTCAGGAACCGTGTTCGGTTTATGTTGCTGAGCTGGCAGCAATTAACTTCGCTTTGGGGATAATTTCCAATCAGCCCGTAGACCATTATTTCATCTTCTCGGATAGTCTTAGTTCTATCGAGGCACTCCGGTCGATGAAAACTGTTAAGCACGCATCTTACTTTCTTTCAAACATAAGAGAGCAGATGCGTGTTTTGGTCGAAAGATCATTCAAGATTACCTTTGTTTGGGTCCCATCTCACTGCTCAATCTACGGCAATGAGAAGGCAGACTCGCTGGCAAAGGTGGGCGCACAGGAAGGTGAGGTTTATGATAGACAATTCTCGAGCAACGAGTTTTTCCCATTAGTCCGTCAGAGTACTCTTCAAAGTTGGCAAAGGAATTGGACACACAATGAACTCGGACGGTGGCTATTTTCCATAGTTCCAAAAGTTTCTGGGCGAGCGTGGTTCAGAGGTGAGGACTTAAGTCGAGGCTTCATTCGCGTGATGTCGAGACTTATGTCCAATCACTATTCACTAAACGCACATCTGTACAGAATAAACCTTGTCGATAGCAACTTATGTAGGTGCGGAGCCGGTTATGATGACATCGATCACGTAGTTTGGTCCTGCTCGGAAAATGACGCCTCCAGAGAGCAATTATTGGATACCCTTGTGGCCCGAGGTAAACAACCCTTCAGGGAAGTTCGAGGTGTTTTGGGAGATCGTGATAGCTCTTGCCATCCGGAAGATGCTCCCAGTCGAACCATTCCTCGAGATCTGTTGTACTTCGTTCAGTTACATGTTATCATTTAGCATAAACGATTCGATGTTTGTGTCTGAACAAACGGAAAATCCTTAAATATTTTATTGCCTACTTTCAGGCTTTCCTCTTCAGTCCAGACACTGAACCAACAAATAAAACATACAAAATAGCACAAATGATACAGACTCGATCGAATATTTACAACTATTCGAACAACATAAAACCAACCGTAACACAACCTTATCAACATAGAATTTTCATGAATCGGAAGCCGATTCATGAAAATTCTTAATCAGCTAGTGACGAAAAATCTTACTAGAGGACTAACAGACTGGAAACTTAACCTAAGCCACAAATCTCAAAAACTAAATCTATTCTATACATCATCGTACCACTAGAATGGCTATTCCAAAACCTGGAAACCAGCGTCTATCAAATTCATACCGATGATTGCATGCTATCATGCATGGAAATTAGTTGAGAAAATGATCTTTCGAGAGTCGACCATTGGTCGAAGAAAATGCATTGCTTCAAATACTCGATTTGAGTTTGAAAAGGAAAGGAACAAACGATTGTCTCTTCATTGCTCTTCAGATTTATAGCTGCTTATGCGCAAACTTTGGCTGATTTTCTGGATATAGGGGGCTTTTGATTCAGTTTCATAGTTGATTCTATTGTAGTGAGCAGACAAATGACCAAACACGTCTTTACTGTTTGAAGTGTAATTCAGGAATGATTTATTTTCACAAATCATACGTATGTCAATTAACAGTGTAACAGGTTGCCTACTATGATCAATGAGTTGCTTTATCTAACACTCCTCTCAACGCATGATCTCGTCAGGAGATCCCAGTTCGAGACAGCAACACTACGGTGACGTGTTTTGCTCGCATTTTTCGAAGTGTTTTTCTCGTTCTTTCGCTGTTTACGTTTTCGCCTGTCGCGTTGGCGTTATTTTCTCCCGGACCCGTCATGGGAGACTCGGTATTCGGTCGCTGAAAGTGCCTAAGCGCACTGCTCTTGGAGGCGCGGTAACCTCCAAGCAGCTTTTGCAGAAACAACGTGTTTCGCCGTTGCCGCTTGATGACGCCACAATCCGCCGAAAAGAGGAAGAAGCAGCAATCGCAGCTCCAGGTGCAACCGGAGCGGAAGGAGAGTGCCCGCCCTTGTTTGTGAAGGCGATCCGCCGATTTACGCCCAAAATTCGCCAGCTGATCGCTGGGGCTGAAATGTACTTTCGGCTCTGCAGCGAGGGCAAGTGATGCCGGCCAACAGGGACCATCATCAATCCGTCGTGGAGTTCCTCGAGGTCCACAAGTATGATTACATCGCGACCACCCGGCACAAAGCCGCTCAAGGCTTTGCTGCGCGGACTTCGACATGAAGGAGGAAGAGCTCAAGCAGAGCTTGAGTTGCGGACTGAAGCCAGTAGCCGTCCACAAGATCGCTCGTCACGACAAGGCGAGGAAATATCGCGACCAGCTTTACCTGATCCATCTGGAGCACGGCTCCACTACCTGGAAGGACCTGAAGCTGGTTGGTGTTATAAATTACACCGTCGTTGACTGGAGCGATATCGGCCAGTCACCGCGATGTCACGCAATGCACCAACTCTTCAATTTCGGCACGGCACCGGAACTGCCGCATGAAGCCGCGCTGCAACAAGTGTGGCGAACCCCATCCGACGGACGAGTGCGACAAAATGGAGGTGGCGATCCCAAGTGCGCCAACTGTGGCGACAAACATCGGCTACCACAAAGGGCTGCCCAAAGCGAGCCGAGTTCCTGGAAATCCGGAAGAAGGCTTCACCAGGACCATTCGAAGAAGAACCGTGTTCCTGTAATCAACGAGGTGAACTTTCCAGCCATCCCGGCTCCCAGTCGTGTGATTCCAATACTCCCACCGTTACAGCCGCACAAGCGACTGGCAGATGCATCGGTCCAAGCTCCAGCATCGTCGGCACCATCCACCAGCGAATGGCCCCCTTCCTCCTCCGGTTCCGTCGGCAGTCGGAGAACGAAGCCGTCCCACCGGAAGAATCCGCCCCGCTGTACACTCCGGAGCAACTGATGCCGATCTTCGCGCAGCTCGCCACCGACTGCGCGGCTGCAAACCCGATCGACCAGGTCTTCACCTGGCATGTTCATCATTGAAAATGGCTGCTAGGGTGGCCTGGTCAACTCTCTTCTCGCTAAGAGCAAATCAATCGAGCTGAAGGATTTCCTTGAGGAGAAGGAAATAGACGTGGCGTTCATCACCGAAACGCACCTAAAACCGGAGGTTAACGTCAACATCCGGACTTCCGCATCGTGCGACTCGACCGGCCGACCAGGGAGATGGTGTGCCATCGCTCTTCGCTACAACATCAACTGTCGTCTGCTTCCAAGCTTCCAGCTCAGTGTCATCGAGGCCATCGGTGCGAAATCATCACTTCGGTCAGCAATCGCGCTCATCGCGGCGTACTGTCCAACGCAGGCCAAAGCCGGCGATGGATCATCGGCTGCCCTTCGGAGGACATCGTCAGCACGCGGAGGCAAGGCAGTATATCTGCCGGCGACTTGAATGCCAAACATCAAACCTGGGGCAACAGTCGCGGCAATCGAAACGGCACCATCTGGAGCAACGACATGGAGGAAGGCCACTACGATCCTGAGCGGATTCCCCACTGGCTGAGTCGGTCCGGTGCCCACGCAACGCTCGACCTCTACGTAACAAACCTGAGTGACCACGTCCGCAGCCGTTGTATACCAGGACTCAGTTCGGATCACTATCCGGTGGTGGCGGAACTGGGCTCCTCGGTCAATCGGCACCAGCAGTTACGGCGGAACTACCACCGAGTGAACTGGCAGCGTTTCCAGCAGTGCGTCGAATACACCGTCGACTACGAGGTGCGTCGAGACGCCGGAAAGTATCGACCGCCAGCTGTGCGCTATCGAGGAGGCGATCACGGCGGCCGAGAGCAACACGTACCGACGGCTCGCAGGTAAGCAACTCCTTAAACATCGATACACTCACAAGATTTGATTCGATTGCGAATGTCACTCGCAGGCAGTTTCAGCGTACTGGACTGCCTGAGCTTAAGGCACGCCAATCGAATCACAAAATATCAAGGCCAGAATGGTGGACCTCAGAAATAACGACTTCTCGAGATCCGCACTCTCCCAGATTATGCTAAGCCGTTCTGGAAAATGACCAAAATTCTAAAATCCAAGCCTCGGCCCATTCCACCTTTGATCCCACTAGACAAAATGGCTCTGGATCGCTTGATAACTCCTGCAGAGAAGGTCGCCAAAATTGGTCGTCACTTCGTCAGCTCACATAATCTTGGGCAGAACATCGTCAGTCCACACGAAGCAGCCGTCAACGAGCATGCTAACAACATCCATTTGATTCCCAACGACTTCTCGGAGTTGGAGATCTCAACTGACGAATGACGGCCTATATCAAATCGTCGAAGAACATGAAGGCCCCAGGCTTCGCAGCATCCTGAATCTCGAGCTCAAACACATGAGTGCTCCGTTCTTTGAGCACCTCTCGCTGATCTTTAATCAGTGTCTCCGGCTTAGACTTCCCATCGTCCTGAAGTCAGCGAAAGTCATCCCCATCCGGAAGCCTGGAAGGATCCTTCCTCCCCAAAAGTTATCGACCCATCAGCCTTCTCAGGGTTATCCAGCTTTCGAAAAGCTATCATCATCGGTTACTGAGTCTGAAAATCTCAACATCTTGCTCGAGGAACAGTTTGGTTTCCGACGCGGTCGGTCAACAACTGGACCTGAGTTACCAACGTCCTCAGACGGAACAAGTTTGTCTCGAAAACATCCGCCATGGCCTTACTCGATGTCGAGAAGGCATTTGACAATATGGCATGATGGCCTGGTGTACAAACTACAACGCTACTCTTCCCAGCTACCTGGTGAAAATCATCAACAATTACCTGTCGGGGACATTCCGGTCTCAATCAGCGGAGCGAGTTCCAATGCGCACAACATCGTCGCAGGCGTCCCCAGGGCAGTATCCTCGGCCCTGCTTTTCAATCTGTTCACCTCACATGCCAGAACCTCCAGAAGGCGGCATTCTGTCTCTGTTCGCAGATGACACATCCATCTACAACGGTAGAGTGATCAGAGCGCTGTGGCAAACTCCAACGAGGCCTGGATGCCCTGACAGAGTCCTCACCAGCTGGAAGATCTGTATCAACGCGGCGAAGACCCAGGTCATCATTTTCCCCACTCCAAATCCCTAAACTTGTTCCGCCTGGGGACTGTAAAATCATCCTCAATGGCACGACTGTGGAATGGGCCTTGGCTTGACCTCGACAGAAGCTTATTTCAGGCAACAGGTTGACAAACGGTGACAAAGTGTAACGTCTTGTTGAAACTACTGTACCCTTTGATCAACCGCCGGTCGTCATTGTCCCTGAAAAATAAGCTTGCTGTCTACAACAATCATCCTCCCTGTGATCAATATGGCATGCCGGTCTGGGAGAGCTGCGCTAAAACACCACCTCAACTTCAACGGGTCCAAAACAAATTCCTGAGGATGATCCTCAACACCCT